>NC_050180.1:38937308-39199808 GCF_008315115.2 Sander lucioperca | reverse complement strand
TGAAATGCTAAAACATCTACAAGTTTGACTAAAGTTGAATAAATGTGGTGGGTCCCCCTGTCTTTAGGATTTTAAGGCAGATTTGGTGGCCTGAATGCTGCTTCAGAGACTTTAAATCTTGACACGAAAACTTTTAGGCAACACAAAGCACTTGTAATTTGTGGCCGTTCAATGAATTGAAGTTATTATGATGATAAATATCAGCCCCAACAGTATTGATTGTTGAAAGATATCAATATTAGCTGTCTCATCACTCAAACTGCAATTTAAATAGAGAGAACGACGAGTCTTCATGCTCAGGACTAAAGATGAGCGAAGTGAGGTGAGAACAGGGACAGAGAGCGAGGAGGAGACATAACAATTGATCTGTGACACATTCATACTGCTATATAGTAGAGAGAGAGACTGTTCTCACAGTTTGGGAGTGTCGGTGGGAGCCAGCGGCGCTCTGCCCCTCTGGAATCGAGGTGGTAGATCCCCGTCACTATCACCTCCTGCAGAGTCAACATCGAAGCTTCGGTTAGGGTTCTCATGATCACACACAACAAACCCTACTGACATCCTGATAACATGACAGACAGTGGAAACATGTTGTGCTGCTGTGTGTCACATCAAAACTACAGAGAAACTGCAACATGTGGCAAATTAAAAGAACAGGTTCTGTAGCTTCAGTGCTGTTTCTCCTCCACAGAGAGAAATGATCAAACAAACGGGAACAAATAAGTTGTAATTTATTCAAAAAACTTGAGAAACAAATGTCAGTTCACAGATTTGTTGTTTGGTAATAATTGTGTTATGTAAAGGTTAGAAACAAAGTTTGTTTGTCAGTTAAATATATGAATCCAACGTGTTTAAAAAACACACAAAAAAACTAACTCGATGCATCAACTGCAGTGACGTCTTTGCATTAGGGGCCGGGCCCCACCAGATGGCACTGTGGAGCAGTGCATGACATGATCAATAAATCAATGTAACTAATAATATATAATTTATATGTATATTCTTTGTAACTAACATTGTTGCTCGTTTTATTACATATAACAAAGGTAGCGCTGTCCAATACATTCCAAATATCTTCCTATGGGCGAGCTACCTAAGGTCAGTAGTCTGCTACTTCTAGCAATGTTCACGGGCCCTAATTGAGACCTCTGACCCTACGTTTTAGAAAACTATTTAAGAATATTTATAATGTAAACATAATTTCAACAGTAATTTCAAAAGTTTTACAACGTGACATAGAGGTCCCTCAATATAAGGTAAAAATGCAGGAGCTGCCTTAAAGTGGAATTTTGATATTTTTTAACCTGGACCCTATTTTCCCATGCATTTGTGTCTAAGTCCGGGACCCTAGGGGGTCCTCAGAGTCAATGCAGGGGGGCCTCAAAATTAGGCCTATTGTACATTTTTTGTAAGTTTTTTCAAAAGTCTAAAAGTCTTAACATGAATCCAACATATTATTAGCAAATATAAATCTCCAATGCTTACTGGCCTATATGTAAGGTAGTCACTAAGGCCATCCACAGATACAGTTAATCCTAAGGATTCACTGTGCCACAAGTATGTTTAACATCAAAACATGATTTATAAAATTACGCCAACAATTATTAGGCTATTTTAATAGCTTAGTATTCTATGCACTAAGAAGGTATGGATAAAGGTTTTAGACTGCCCTATATGTTATTGTAGGCCCAGTGTAATATGCAACTTCATTTTATACAATATATGTAGTAGGGGGTCCCTGCTCCGTCTCTATTTCAGTTAAGGGGTCCTTGGCTTAAAAAATGTTGAAGACCCCTGGTCTAAGTGACTAATGTGAACATTGAAATTGATCCAGTATTGAGCGAGAATGCTTTAACGGGCAGCCGCTAAGCAGGCAGCAACGTAATACTTTAGGATAAATGTGCACCTTCAATGTATGTCCACTAAAAGTGCTGTTTTTAACACTGACAGGCTCTCATTAATATTATAAGAGATCTCGCAGACTCTGTATTTTTGGCACACATAATTGGATAGACACCATTTTGTGTTGGTAACCCCGCCTTGCTTGAATTGAAATGAATACTAAAGGTGGGTGTTTATCGTTGTCACTACCCAATCACCACCCTGCATGCTTGCAGAGAGCCAGAAGCCTGTGTTCACATAATAAATCTGTTCCACATGAGCGTGCGTGTGTTGAATGTTCTAGAAAGGCACCCTTTGCTCTTTAATTCTGAGGGAACCATGCCAAAACCAGGCAGCTGTTACATATATATTTTATTTTGTAACAGCTGACACTTTGCTAGTCATTCACACACATGGACACAGACATGCAATAAATATCACAAGTTTCTGCATTTAACAGAGGACTTTTCTTCTTATATGCAAGATCGTCATTGGGGTAACGTATCAGTATTAAGGAAAGTTCTTGAATCATATTTAGCAGATTTTTGGCCTATATGTCCAAACTGAAGCTGTGTTACTACTGTCTGTGATAGATTTGACCTACTGCTTCACAGCCGCCCTGCAACCCAAACCCGACTCTGACACCACCCAGCTATGAAATGTGATCCTCCATCTGTGATTGAGGCGAAGGCTGCTTTTGGGATGGTGGGAAGGCATGTGGGGGGGGGAGGGGGGGGGGGGGGGGGGGCAAAGGGTGAGCATTCTGGATTATTTGCATGGTACTGCATTTTTCCCCTAAATTTTCAAACTCTCATCCTCATCAGATAAGAACACAGCTGCTCAAACAAACTACAGTATTGAATCCTTACTGACCTCATGCGCGCGCGCGCGCGCGCACGCACACACACACACACACACACACACACACACACACACACACACACACACACACACACACACACACACACACACACACACACACACACACACACAGTGGTGGAATGTAACTAAGTACATTTACTCCAATTTAGTCCAATCAATCAGACTATTTTAATCATGTATGCATTTTGTCCAGTGCTGGAGGAAGTACTTCAGTAAAAACAAAACAATGACAATAAATAATATATAAAAAATAAATAAAAAATACTCCTTTAAAAAAAGTACATAAGCATTATCAGCAAATGTACTTAAGCTAGGTAAAAGTAGTCATTATGCAAAATATAACACTTTTAAAGTGTTTTAGAGTTTGTACTTGATAATTTAATTCATATTAATCAATCATATTGTTATATTTAGTAATTGTGATATCTAAATCTGCATAGTAAATATAAAGTGAATGTTGTGGATTAAAAAATAACATTAATTCCCCTAGATGTGAAAGCGGAAATGGAAATACTCAAAATAGAATGATGTTAAAAATATAGGCTACTTAAGTACCCTACTTGAATAAATGTACTTAGTAACTTTCCACCATTGCATTATCCATATTATCCAAAATGCCCAGCCCTATACTGTGTCTGTGTAAAGCCAGGTTAGTAAGAGTTGTGCACTGCAAGCCACCCATGCACATGCCCCCCCCTACGCCACTCTCCGCCCAGGTGAGGTACTTACATGTAGCTTAAGTGGTGACCCAGTGTGTTAGCTCCAGCACCCTGCCTCTACCTCAAATAATCCCTCTCACTGCCATAATCAGTTAAGGAGCCCGCCACATCAGCAAAGTCCTCCAAGACCAGGCTGGTGGAGTCCTCACCAGTGGGCAGCTCGCCGTCTGACGCCCAGGGGTGCTGATAGCGGTCATGCTGGGGGGCCTGGTGTTCATCCAGGGTGGGGTGCCTTGGTCCCTGCAGGTGGGGTTGAAACTGGGCTGGATCGGACATCTGGTAGGCCGGTGCCGGGTCTTCACCCTGCGGATGCTCCTTGCCAATGCCCCCGTCACTGCCGCTGCCGCCCTCGCTGCCCTGCGAGGAGGGGGCCAGCACGTGGTAGAGGCTGGGCAGGCGGATGTCCAACAGCACGCCGCTCTTGATGTAGAGCTTGTTGTTGAGGTTGTAGAGCTTCTCGGCGATGTCGTAGCCCAGCATGATGGAGAAGACACGGGCGATGTAACGCTCCTTTGACATCACCAAATAGAGGCGCCGGCGACGCCATGAGATGTAGCGGGAGTCTTCCTCTGCTGTCATGGTCACCTGGGGAGTATGAATGAAACACCTGAATATTAAAGCTCCAGTGTGTAACGTGTTTAGTTGTTCATTATCAGAATCTGTATTGCCCTTCACAAACTTGTCCTTTTTCATGAATATTGACCACCACCATCAATTCCAAGTATTCCTATTGGCTTGGAATTTTACATTTGCGCTTGCATGAACTGGGGTAGACGCTCCAGAAGGATGCGCCATCTTGAAATATGTTAGCCAGTAAGGGACATACAGGCTATACTGCTCCGCCTTTTCGCGTTTTCGACTCACAGCTGCTGCTAATGGGTATTGTCGCTTCCCGGCCCCGGCAAGTTTGAAGAAGGAAACATGGAGGACCACACGTATTCAAAATCCAAATTTCAGGAACAGGAGTCTTCTTCTTCACCCAGAAAAAGAAAACGGATATTGAAAAGAGCAAGAGACCGGCGTCATCAGAAAAAAGAGTGAACATTGGAGCTGCTTTGGACGCTGCAGTCTCCTTTTCTTTCGCTCTCCTTTCCGCTTGTGGTGTGAAGCGCGCATCCGCGCCACTCTTCGACATGAACTCATCCATGAACTCCAACAACCACGGCTGATAGACAGCCTTTTGTACACCTTCGCTTTTTGAAGCGTGAAGGCTACCGTAGCTGCAATACTGCGTGGCGAGAGAGAGTTGATTGCGATATATGATCTCAACGCTAGATGGGAGTAATTCTTGCACAATGTAGCTTTAAAGTGTTACACTTCAGTATGCGCACTGTTAGCGGAGCGGATGTTCCCCGGAATTTTTCCTTTAACTGGCTACACCTGCTGCGCACACACGGCGTAGGATTGTGTGAGTCACAGGCTTCCGTTTCTGGAGCTGGCACAGCGATGTGAAACGTCAATCTACTGTCAGCACTCAGCTGTTATCAATGAGGAAAAAACAAAACTGCCAATACGCTCATTGACCGTCATTAAGTCGTTTCCTGTATATCGGTACTTTAATTTAAAAGAAAAAAGAGACTTTATTAGCCATTTCTGTGTAAATAAAAAAAATGTAAAAAAAAAAAAAGTAAAATATAAATAGAAGACTGTCCTATTTTTATGCTTGTAGAGCGGATCTCCGCGGTGCATACCACTTAGGCGCTGCTGTAATGCCCGGTGTAGCCAATTTCATCGATTATACTGGAAGCGTAGCATCCGCTGCACATATGTTACACGTGCAATGTAGCCAGCCTGTTAGAGTTTGTGGACTATTGGGTATGGAGTAACGGCAAAAACAGCTTCTATTCCATTCTGAATACAAGTCATTTGTCAATAATTTTGGGAAATACACATATTTGCCTTCTTGTCATGAGTAAAATGAGATTTTTAAGTTGGAGCCAGCAGGGTGGTTGGCTTAGCTTAGCATAAAGATTGAAGGGGGAAGGGGAAACAGCTAGCCTGGTTCTTTCAAAAGTTTAAATCAGGAAGTGATAGTGTATTTTCCACAATGGAGCCATGTCCCCTTTAAAATAACAAGAAATATTAGAATCTTAATTTTTTTTAAATAGTATTTTTTAAAGTATTTTTATTGTAATTCTTTCTATTTTATATGTGGGAGCCAAAATGTGTATTTTTCTGTGTGGTTTATTATTTGTTTAGGCTGCACACATTCTTGGGGTTACTTTTCAGAAGATTAACAGAAGAAAAGAAGATTGATTAATAATCGTTTGTTGCAGCTATATTTATATTTGTGCAGCTCATTGATCAAAATATCCAGCACAGCCTTCCTGTTTGAAACCCTGTTCAGTCCTGGAGACAAACAGTGAATGTCCAACATGACCTTTAGGCTTTGTTTCTACTTTAACTGAACTAATGTAAAGCAATGGGATAGGCTATATGAAAGAGAAGAGGGCAACTGCTTAGTCAGCCTATCAGTCAGAGGCTGAGTCGGACAGAAGGGAAACAAAAGACAACTTGATATCCACGTCTTGGTTTCTTGTTCCAAATCCTTCAAGTTAATTTAACATTTTACTGCCACACTTGGGACTTGGAGCCTCATGAATTAACTGCATGTACGGTACCTGGAACTTTCCCTCCTCGTTTGGTCTGAGAGACTCCCACTCTGGAGAGTCGAGGAACTGGTGGTGGTGGATGTAATGCAGGAACTGTCCCTCCAAAGATACATTGATCCTGAGAGAGAGAGAGAGAGAGAGAGAGAGAGAGAGAGAGAGAGAGATTAGGAAGTGATAATGAGATCTTGAGGTAACTTGCTAGGACAGACTGACTAGTTCCTTAAAAAGTACAGTGATGAAAAGAACTTCCAAAAGAATTTCCATTTTATGCTACTTTATACTTCTACTCTACTGCATTTGAGTTAATATTATACTTTTTACCACACTACATTTATTTGACACTTCTAGTTACCTTTTACATGATAAAAAACAGATATGATTACAGTATGTGATATGATGCAGTACTACACTAATTTATCCAGTAGTATACATAGTGATGTATCTAAACCTGGCTCCAAATTGACGTAGTACAACGTCAAAATTCTCTGACATGTATTTGTTAGTAATAAAAACAATAATAAAATATTCTACAACAATATTACCAGGGTTGGTAGGGTTACTTAAAAATGTATTCCGATACAATTACTAACTACCTGTTAAAAAATGTAGTCAAATGTCAGTAACCTAATCCAAGTATCATAATATTAAAGCCATAAATTGATTACTTTCCGTTACTTTTGGATTACTTTAATAGCTCAACACCAATTATGGGCAGAATTTGCATTGCCCTGTACTTTCACTAACATTAGAGGCCATGATAATGAATTAGTTTCACTCGAGACCAGAGTGGTGGTGTGTGTGTGACTCGTGAAGTGTTGTTATGTCAGTATGTCATTCTTTATTTTAAAATGTATTCTAAAATTGTAATCCTGCTAATCCCCATTTTTACTAAATGTAACTTTAATCTGATTACACATTTCTCTCTGTAACTTTAACGGAATACAGTTAAATTTTTTTGTATCCAAATTACGTAATGTTCTATTCTACTCCCCAAGCCTGGATATAACAATGTGAAAGGAGCCATTCTGCACAATGAGTACTTTTACTTTTGATACATTTTGCTCATAATACTTTTGGATTTAAAGCTGCAGTAAGTAAAAAAAACAAAAAAACAGCAGAATTTAAAGTAGAGTCAGACCTCGTCCTGCAGCTCTCCCTCTCTTTCTGCATGTGCAGAATAGCCAATAGGAACGCTCTCTCACTCTCTCTCTGAAATGACCTGTGATTGGCCAAAGTCTCCCATCACGGGCTAGACTATCTAAAGCCTTAAAACAGAGCCAAGAGGAGGTGCAGTAGTCTAGTTTTCTCTCAGACAACTTGAATTACAATATGCTGTAAGGTTATTACGGATTTTTTGCCCAACAACGTCAGAAATGTATGCCTACCCCAGCTTTAAGTAATATTTTGAATTCAGGACTTTTACTTGTGGAGTATTTTTAGAGTATAGTATTTCTACTTAAACAAACATGTACATGGAACATCTTTAAGATAAATTGATAACACCAAGCTTCTTCTGCCAGGATTCTTTCCGAAATCATATAACATCGGGACATTCCTCCCATAGAAGGAAGCTTTATTTAAGAAAAAGAATAACTTCCGCAGGGTGAGATAATCCAGCACACTAAACATTAAACTTCCATTGGATTAAGTCAAAAGTTTCTGTTTTATCCTTGTGTCAACTTGAATTGAATGTTATCACATCAGTGCTACAAACGATCTGCCTTATGTCAATCACCTGACATCTACTGAAAGAAATCATTACAAGTCAAACCAGTGGTGGAAGAAGTATTCAGATCTTTTAGTGAAAGTAAATGTGGACACTTCTATCTTTAGTGTGCTTCCAACTTTGTGGCAACATTTCCAATAAACGTGCACAAAGCCAGGTGCAGAAAGAAATGTTTTTTTAGGCTGCATTCAAAACCACAGAATATACTAGCACTGATTTGCCCAAAATGTAGCATGTAGTATGCAGTATGCAAACTCTGCAGAATGCCAAAAAATACCAAGATGTCGTACTGATTTGGGTATGCAGCGGACCAGTGTACCACGCCTGTTGTGTTCCACGATGCAAAGCACTTGAACGGTCACAACAACTTGTTTACTTCCAAAACCAGAAACGGACTAAGCCTTGCCAAGCATACTACAAAATAAATGGATTTAACAGTTTCATACTGCATACTACCAATACTGGATACTACCAATACTGCATACTACCAATGGTAGACGGCTGACCTCGACCCCATCCAACACCTTTGAGATGAACTGGACCTTATCGCCGACATCAGTAGCCAAAATCACTAACGCTCTTGTGACTGATGGGGAGCAAATCGCTGCAGCCAGGTTCCAACATCTTGTGAAAAGTCTACAGCAGCAGATTATTTACGTTTTGGAATGATATGAGAATGAGTCCCAGCAATCACGTGTTTGTGTGTCCACATACTTTTGGCCATATAGTGGACATTAACATTCCAAACAGGAGACTGTTGATGAATGGAAATGTCTAAGTAACACATTTAGTAGTAAAACACTAAAAACAGATGTTGATTACATATCAGTAATGCAAATCTTTAAATCTTAATGGAAAAATTAAGGATGAACAAGAATATAAAATGACAAAAATCATTATCAGATTTTTGTTTCTTTGTTTCTTTTTTTAGATTTGGCTCGTACTCATGAGCTGTTGGCAGAGTGACCAACATTTAATCTACAATGATGAATTTAAGAGGAGCCATCAGCGTCCACTCCTGTCCCAAAGTACAAAGATATCATTTAACCAGCTGGCAGAGTGCAGAAGGACGACACCCTGGTGAGTCACAGACAAAAATACTGTTTACTACATTTCTCTTGTGTAGGCTCCAGGACTGTGAAATTTAATGCAGCTCTACTTTGAGGATGTTTGGATGAAGAGGATACATTTCCTGTGACGGTTACACACTGCCAACAGCATGAAAGAGTCCGAAATAGGAATCCAGTTCTGCCCTAGTCAGTTAAAATAGGAGATTTCTTTCAAACAATGGGTGCGCTGAGGAATTTAAATCAATAAATACTACAGTATATCTGTGGTATAAATGGGTGAACACATTTTATTTTAGTCTTAATTTCAGTGACACTGAATCTTGCAACTTATTTATAATTATAATTAAAATGGAAAGAAGAAAGAAGAACTACCTACTTGGTTGAGAAGGTTAAACATAATGTAAAATAACATGAACATCTGTACAATAATGTAAACTACCACTGTGGAAAGCTTTTAGTATTCAGTTTTTGTAGAGAGTATCTCAAAACAAGTGTTAGTCGGTGGTTGAAAGTGCAATTTTGAGGTACTTGTACTTTGCTTAAATGTTTTTGATGCAAATTTACTGTTTAGGTTCATTTTCACCGCTCTCATCATTTGTCATCATTTCCAGACACAGAAGGCAGCTGTTATATAAATCTGTAAAAACCCACTGTGCACTATGTACCTGCTCAGTACCAAATGGCAGACAGACAAAATGATGCCGCATTTCCAAAGCATGGTACAGCTTGACTCGACTCTACTTGACCCGCTCTTTTTTAGTTTTCAATTAGCAAAGGTTTTGGCTAGTACCCGGTGGCTTGTACTTTTTTTTGGTACCACCATGGTCGAGGTTCCAAGCGAGCTGAGTCGATACTAAAAGGTGGAGTTAAAACACTGCAAACCACTGACTGATCAGAGAGAATCGTCACGAGCGCGACACGGGACATCCTGTACAAACCCACGATTATTAAATAGCCAAGCTACCGTGAACAGCAACTGCAAGTTTTTTATACCCTCGACCCAGATTTTAAAAAATGGCACAAAACCACTAACAATCGTGCAAACGTTCTTCTGTTTGGTTACCAATAAAAGGATTCAGCAAGTGTCATGTTAAAGATGATGTCATGGCAGTGTCACGTGCAATGGCGATCAGCTGAGAATCCCACCCTCACTGAGGGGTTTCTATCTGCAGTGGGAAATGAAAAGAGAAAAGTACTAGTACCAAAAAAGTGAGTTGAGTCAAGTTGAGCAGAGCCGTATCACACAGTGGAAACACGGCTTTAGAAAGCCGGTGAACATAGTGGAGCATTTAGCAGCTAAAGACCCAGATATTTCCCTTGGATGTTGGTGGAGACCAAAAACGGAGCTAAAAGGAGAGTGAATATTGGACCTACATTCATCGACAGGCCTTAAACACGGCTCCAAATTAATGCTAATGTTGCTGTTGTAAATAAGCAACTGTTTGCCACGTCAACTTCAAAGGTGATGATACTGTATGTGACATGTGTTTACTGCTTGTTTCCACTGCCTCCAAATGGCCCAAAAAAGGTTTTGTAGTTATTGTAGTTTTAAGAAAAGTTTTCAATGATTTACTTTACTCAAGTGTCTTGTATTGTTGTGGAGACGGTTCTGTTGTTTTGTGGTTTGCATTATGTAGTACAGGTGTGCAGATGTACACACACATGCACACATTCCCCACCTCCCAGACAGCAGAAAGGAGAGCCGGTCGATTGGCGTCTTGCCCTCCACAGCGTACGTCGCTCCTGCCTTCAGCTCTACCACCTTGTTCTCAAAGGCACCGGCGATCTCCTTGAACACCTGGATGGGCACGCCCAGCGGCAGGTACACCGCCTGGTAGAGGGCGGTCAGTTCTTCACTGCGTATGCCCTCCTGGTGCAGCCGATAAAGCAGGTGGAAGATCTGAGCCAAGCAGGCCAGCAGCAGAAGCAGGTTCCAGGTGAAGACATCCAGGCTGCACATTGTTAGCCAACCCCATAGGCTCATGAACGCGAAGGCGGGAGTCAGGAAGCCGAAGATGAAGAGACACCCGTAGGCCCCGCTGCCTCCCATGTAGCCCAGGAACAGCATGGTGTTGCCCAAATGGTAGATGGCTCCCTCTGTGTTGTTGGTCCAGCCATCGCAGAGAGGGGGAAAGAACAAGCTGTCCAGCAGAGTCGAGTTGTCTGTGCTCATGTTTGTCTTCAAACGACAAGCTGATGAGACTTTTCTGATGCACAAAACAACGAGGACCAAAAAACTTCTCATCCAATGAACTTTGGTTCTATTTCTGTCCCATCAACATGTACAACTAGATGTTTTGTGTGATCAAAAATAAACAACTAATACTGCCAGAAGAATGTCAGAAGTAAATGTTTGTTCCCTTGGCGTGCAGTGGAAAGTTCTTCAATATGAAGAAGTTCTCACGGCTCTATTTATTATAGGATCACAGCTGGAATGGGTTTCTTCGTCTTGTCTCATTATGCGTCCCTTCCTCCCTCTCTCTGTACTCCGTCTTTCCCTTCTGAGTCTTCCTGTCGTCTCTCTTGCTGTAGCTTTTCTGTCTATTTCTCTCACCCATCCGGCCTGCATTGTAGAGCCAACAGCTGGAAGAGAAGGGATAAGGGACAGTGGGCGTTGATAGAGCCCTAGAAGGATAACCATGTTTGGAATTGTAACCCAAGGAGAGAGAGTGGTGGACAGAAAGCAGGCCTGCTACTTAACATAACAGAAAGAGAGAGACAGGAAACAGGGAGGACAGGGACTATAACAAATCCACGAGAGACTTAGAGTCACACACATTTAAAACTTTTTTTTTTATATAAATGTCCCAACACAGTTCTTCCTCTACCCAAACTTTAAGAGTCCAGTTTACTCGCAAGACAGCAGTGTAGCCGGTGCATATATAGACATTGAATAAGTAGAATGACAGTGCAGGTCAGATTTCAGGTATAAACACCCACCACCCCCACCCCCTAACATATCCAGCTCTCCTCTCAGTCAGGACGAAATCTAGATTCTTCTGTGCTGCTTTATTTTTCCTTAGCAAATTAAAAGACTAGTGATAGTACATGTAAATTAAGCAAAATTATGGATCTACAAGCCAAAGAGCCTGTATTTACACAAGAACCAGTATTCTTGCTGTAACAATTGTTGCTATCAAGTTATCAAATATATGCTGGAGGAAAATACATTTAATGAGATAGATTTTCTTCTGATATGTCTTGGTATTGTAAACACTAAGATATCTTAATACCTGACAACCACTACCATATATATTTTTAAACTACCACAAGCTGAATTGCTTCTGTGACATATTTTCTCCAAATTAACAAAATGGCAATGAGGTGCTTTTTGGCAACGGGAAGGTCACAATGAACTGGTGGATTTGAAGCACAGTGTACAACTATCACTTTGTGGCATGAAAAGTGAAACCAGTTAACACAGCTTAGCATTTCCAGCTGGTTTTCTGAATGTGATGTCCACTGTCAGGCACACTTCATAACAGTGACACACTACAGAGGAAGAATGCAGATATGCTATGTATTGACTTTGCAGGGGCAGAAGTTATTTTTAAGCCTAAGTGCATACCAGGGACAGCAACTGTGGCAAGCAACCGTTCACACAGAATGGCCCATCACTATAGAACCTCAAGATGAATGCATGGATTTGTAAGTGCATTTAATCTACAACACAAGTCTTATTGCATAGGACTTTTATTTAACATCAGACAACATTTTAGATTTCACACATTTCTCATAATCTGCAGACTTAAAAAAAAAACAATTTCACAGAAAGATCAACCTATCAGAGCCGAAGTGCATCGTCACATATCCTTTACAGTTGAGGTATAAATAAGCAGGGGAACACTCAGGGTCGTCTTGCACAGCAACACACTGCAGGAGAATAAAAAAATAAAAAAGTATTAAATACGTACCAGTTTTTGCAAAATTGTAATGCCAAAAAAAAAGAAATGACCCAAAGATTAGCTGAAAGGCTGAGGCCTGGTTGTATATTCCGTAAACAGAAACATGTTAGTTGTGATTAATCTAGGTACTGCGACCTACTACATAACAGCGCATTCGTACTTCCTCCAGCCTAAAGATAGATATGTATCCCGGGGGAAATTGCTGTGCAGCAGTTGCGAAACAAAGTTGGAAGGGTACAAATATACAAAAGATAAGTGCAAAATGTATAATAATAAAAAAAAAAAAATTAAAAAAAAAAAAGATGACCGTAAAGTGTGACCGAAATATATACAATGCCAAAATCAGGTTACTAGTACAGATAAATGGAAACTGTCTTTTACAAGAGCAAGTGAACATTAGGCGATGCCAGACGTCTAATTGAGCTGCTGACACGTGAACCGAGCCACATGGCTACAGGCATGTTTCATGTGTAGTCATCTGAGCACAGAAGATACTTGCTCCACCATCCCTCACCACACACACCCCTCCCATTACCCTTGTTACATGATGTTCTAGTCAGATACTGCACAAATAGCTAAGAGACACAATTGACCCAGCGAGAGAAGAAAAAAAAAATAAATGAGTGAACCTGGAGAATACAAATGGCTTCATCACTGCAAATACCCAGGGTTAAATAAACGACATTGGGCATTTACATGGTTCGCAAAGGGCGGATGCTCATTTACACACCACACTGACTCGATTCAAGTTGGCCTTAGGTTGTCAGATTACATTAGGCAGCAGTGCGTCACCAGTACAGGCATGCAAACTGTGTTCAAGTTCCATTTCCAGTTTTAATTTTGTAGGTAACCAATGAAATAAGGACCAAATTAAATAAAGTTTGAGGTCAAAATACAGACTTTTGAAGGAACAAATCACCTTTAATTTACCAACACATGTATTTACGGTGTTGGTAAAATGGGCCAATTTTTTTTTTAGTGGGCATTTGGCCTGAACAGACTTCAACTGACCAGTTTTATGCAAACTGAAGGTGTGATTAATGTTTTGAAAGCCAAGTGTTGCCTCTAGAAATCTCATTAGTATCACAATATAAAAAGGTGGCAATGTAAACTGTTACTTGCAGCATTTTCACTGCTGCAAATATTTTCATACCACTATTAGCCATGCCGCTTTCCCCACCCTCCTCCTTAAATCACTACGTCACTGACATTCGTGGTGTGTAGACAGGATTAGACAAAGTTCCTACATGACCGTAATTTTAAAATGCATGTAATCCAGCTCCAACACACTTATCAGTTTTGCATTACTCTGATTTTACTTATTTGAAAGGATGCACTGGTGTTCTAGTCTGGTAGTTCAGTGTGTACCCAATATTAATCAGTAACAGCTGAGGGATACAAACGACCTAGTACAAAGAAAAAAAAAAACAAGCTTATGGGGCACTAGATTTTGATACTTACTACGCAGACAAAATGGAGCAGTTAAATCTTGAATCCAAGTGCCCTCATGCAATCTTTGTGCGCCTCAATCAGGACTGCACAGCTTTCTTCTCCTTTCTCAATGATGCTGGAGGAAAAAAAAAAACATTGAGGCATTAAAATATTTTCACACGCAACAAGGAAAGGGTTTCTGTCCCTCTGGACAGGTACTTACCAAGCATCCCTGACTTTCTTTGTCTCTGGGCAAGCACAGCATGGTTTCAGTGGCTTCTTCTCAGGGGACTCAATCACAGCAGTAGACTCCACGCTGGCGGCAGACACGGTCGACATCTTCTGAATAAACTAGATTAAAAAAAGAATGCTTTAAGTCACAGTAGACTAACCCTAAATTTTCACTGGATGCGGAACGGCTGCGGATCTGCTCCGGAACGGCGGCGGAGTCAATAGGTTTCCATTAAAGTCAATGTGTGTATTTCCACTGACTGCAGAACGGCTGTGTTCCGACTCCGTCCCAGCTCCGGCGGTCCGCAGCCCTCCGGAGCAGATACGCAGAGCTTCTATTTTTGACGGACGCCGGAGAGCTCCGCAGCAATTCCGCACACGGAAGATAGTGCGGGACAGGAAGTCGAGCACAGAAACAAAATAAACATCCGGTTAATCTTCAAAATAAAATACACCGTGCTCAGGGTGGTTCATATTTCTCTGCACTACACCTTGAAAACACAGCACAGAGTAGTTTCCCCTCTACTCCTCTGGATGGAAACAAACTGTTGTTGGTTTTGTGGTTCTATTCTACGTGAATTCGCGAGATATTGTGGGTCCTCGTAACTACTGCTGTCAGTCATGGCAGCAGCCGTGCCGCAACAAATCCGGACCTGGTGGGTATTGACGGACGGCGGAGCACGCAGCCGTTCCGCAGCGGAGCCGGTCGCAGACGTTCTGCATTCAGTGGAAATCCGGAGTTAGGCACTCACGATTTTGTAACGTGTACGGCTACTTCTGGTTTTGCATCTCATTTTCCAGAAGACAAGCCTTTGTCCATTCACAGACGTTTGCAATTATCTCAGCTAATCAACCCACTTCTCAGCGACGTAGGAGATACTAAAGGCCAACACCTGTGCTTTTCCTACTATGACAAGTCTGTCTGAAGACGCAGATCATAACAAAATGTAGATGTAACAATAAAATGTGGTGTAAAGTTAACAATACCAATCAGGCAAGCTAGCTCCTGGAGAGGAGGAAGAATTAGCTACAATTCCAATCACTTGTTTAGAGTAAATTTCTTATTGGCATGTTTGCGCCTAAATGGAGTGGACTCTTTTATAGTCATTTAAAATCATGTGTTAAGCAGGGAATATTTTGAGTTTTTACTTGAAACATAAAAATAGTCGCCATGTTCATTGCAAATAGTTGACCTTTCATAGCACAAAACAAGCTGTTAAACGTCACAGTATCTATCTCATAACGTCACTCGTTACACTGTCGATACATTGGTGGTTAATAATATATGATGAATCCCAACTTCATTATATTATACCCAAACATAAACAATGAAGGGGGCTGGACTGATGCAACGTTAGCTTAGATGACAGCATCAACTCATCAACACATTCACCATGCAGCACACAACAGGAGTACTTTCATTTTGAAATACCCAAGTCTTCATGTGAAAGTAGGGGGGGACAAACCTAAACAGAACCACCATATGCCAGCATGTGTTGTGCTTGACTAGCTTTAGCTAACAGTTTGGTTTGGAGACATTGCATTACACTCACGCAAGCTAACAAAGTTAGCTAACGGTTAGTTCGTTAACGTTACCTGTGTCACGGCGGATAAATGACACGGAAACAGAAAACGTAGCGTACCACTTAAAACACCTGCTGACTAATGCAGCAGTTAATCTATGTCAAGTAACTTACTTGTATGAAGGCAGACGGGACACGATATCTGACAGCTTCACCTTCAGAAAGGAGGCAACTAACGTGAACTCACGTGGTGTTCGGTTCTTATAAAACCTCGCGTTATTACAAGAGTCAACAGAGGCTTCTGGGAAATATAGTTTTTTGTAACAACGGCGGGAAGAGAATGACACTAGCAGCAATGAGACCATAACTAACCTCTTCAAGACAACAACTAACACATTAGTTCAACAAATAGAGAGACCAGAGCATCTATGAATGGACAGTAAGTAAAATGTATATTGTGATGTTTCTTAGGACAAATGGTGTTCTTCTGTTGAGCTAAAAATGATCATTTTGACCTTGAAAACAAAAACAAAAAAATCTTAACTAAAGGTCCATTTAACGTCAAGCGTGTTTTCCGGTTTATTGCTCTGCCTAAAACTGCCTCAAGACAGTTAAAGTATGAATTTGTATTGCGCAGTGACATCATCATCATCATCATCTTCATCGGCCACGGCAGCTCATGATGAAAAAAATAAAATAGAGGCATCTCTCATGATGGAGCAGGCAGTGCCTCCTGAAGGAGGCAGGCACTGCTACGACTTTGGAGGTGGGTTGTAGGTTGTCATTTAACACTGTTATTTACCTGTTCAGTGTCATTATTTTTTAGTGTGTCTGTTAGTTAGTGTCTGTCTTAGTCAGTGGAGAAGTACTGTAAATGTGATGTTGTGTCAGTATTTCATAATTCACAAGTTTAACAACAAAGACACAAAACTATTGACATTTCTAGCTTTCATTTATATTAAGCTTTGAAAAGGTTTTTAAGCACAGTAATATTGTCCGCTTGTACAACTTTTGTGCTGGATATTACACAAGTCAGTATGCTAAGATAATAAGATCACTGTGATAAAACTGCAACCTAATCAAAATTGAATATGTAGGCCTATTGTTTTCCGTATTCATTTTTTTTGTCTATTAAATGACAAATCATCCCAATTCCCCACATCCCAATGTGATGTCTTTAACTTGGTTGTTTTGTCTAACAAACAGTCCAAAACCCAATTTAATTAAGTTTACAATGATGCAGAGAAAAGCAGCATGTTTTTGTTAACTGACAAATCAATGAATTGACTAATTGTTTCAGCACATCAGTGTTGTGTGTTGCCATTAAAAATAAAAACAAATAAAGTGTATACTTTGTATTGAAAAATAAAAATCTCTATGAGTTGAAAATCAACATCAGCCAGCACACATAATCACTGCTGTTTTTCTACACTATCACCTACCAGATATTATATTCAGTGCTGTAAAATATAGTTGCTGGTGGGTGTATTTTACACTTCAGTGGCTTGGGAGTTTTTTTAATATGAAAACTTTTCATTTTCTCCCCTACAATACTGAATATATTTGTTTTTTACTTGACTACTGGGTCTATAGTGCGTCAGCACAGCAAAGCAGTGCGTAAGCAGAAGCACTGAGTCACTAGCTCTAGTTTGAGGGCCAGCTGTGTGCTAGATAAATGAGCAAGTAAGCGTATTGCTCTGTACTGTGTGATAGATATGTACCTCCATTTGAAACACACGTTGCTGCAGTATTTGCTGTGCTTTTCCCGGGATGAAACACCCTTTAATTCACTCTCAGTTTTATCTGAAGTCTGTCTTTGTTTTTGTGTTCCTTGTAGAAATCTGCCCCCTGAAGGAGGAGAGGTGTAAGGCCACAGTACAGTACAGGTCCCGATCGTCTGCCATCTCCTCTTCATGTGTGCACAAAGCAGCGTCTAGGAAAGAAGAAGTGTAAGCACTCTTTTTCTTTCTTTGATCTGTGTTAGCCATGCAGCAAATGAATATTCTCACATGTACTGTACTGTATATTAGGGCTGGGCAATATATCGATATTATATTGATATCGTGATATGAGACTAGATATCGTCTTAGATTTTGGATATCGTAATATCGTGATATGACATAAGTGTTGTCTTTTCCTGGTTTTAAAGGCTGCATTACAGTAAAGTGATGTACTTTTCTGAACTTACCAGACTGTTCTAGCTGTTCTATTATTTGCCTTTTCCCCACTTAGACATTATGTCCACATTACTGATGATTATTTATCTAAAATCTAAGTGTGAAGATATTTTGTTAAAGCACCCTAGAATATCGCTGCAATATCGATATCGAGGTATTTGGTCAAGAATATCGTGATATCTGATTTTCTCCATATCGCCCAACCCTACTGTATATTCTAAGGAACCATGTCTTTTGTTAGAATAGAGAGTTTGTCACATACCAACACACAAAACAATGAAAGGCAGTGCTCCAGAAAACAATAACCAAACTTGTACTGGATCACATTGACGCATTGAATATATAGTTATATCACCACAAAACCTCTCAGGGAGGAGGTCAGGGTGAATGGTCTGGTGTACAAAGTGTCCGAGCCAAAACAATAGTTTGCATTCTGTCTCCTACCAACAGCACTAGGGCTGCAGGATACGAGGAAAATATGCAATGCGAATGCAATTAACGTTGTTGAATATTGCGATAACGATATTACCTGCGATAAATAAACAGATATATTAAAGTGTACTCAGTTCCGTTCATTTCTGCTGCTTTTAGTATTCTGCTAAAATACAACATATTGCTTGTTGAATTTAAAACAAATAAAATAATTTCCAACATTCTTCTATTGAACAAATCGCACATTGAATTGAATATAAAAAGGCACCACTTAAAAAACCTTTTAATGTGCCGTTTTCTGCTGATATTTTCTTTCAACTAACACAAAGAAATCTCTGAGTGTCTATCGCGATATGTTGCAGCCTTTTGCGATGTGTATATTGCGCAAGTTGATATTGCAATGGCGATAAAAAAAGCGATATATTATATAGAAACCACACACATAACTAGTTCTTGAAACTGTCATATGGGTTGTTTTGGAAGGCAGTGAAAAACAGCCGACCGTATTTTGACATTTTTGTCAACCTGTTTTGAAGATTTGGTTGCAAAGTCGGTCCACAGTCCGCTTTCACTCAACAAGATTTTTATAATATTTGAGAAATGTACCTTGGATTTAATGCCTAACAGATACAAGGGACAAGAGAGAGTGTGGACCTGGAGAAGGCTCACACATAAGCACCAACACCAATTGATTCATCCTCAGACTGAACTATAAAACCCTTTCAGTGGTATTCATCTTCCTACTTCTAGTGTTTACTGTACTTCTCTACTGCAAACTGTCTAACAGGAAAAATTTTCCAAAATATATGGGAAACGGAGTAGCCTAATAATCTCATAAAATGTCCCTCACATTATTAGACACATCTCATGCACTAAGCTGCCAGTAATTTACCTTACCCACTGCCATGACCCCTCGGTTAATCCTACCATGCTGCTACATCCTGTAATATCATTTCTATTTTACATGTTATAAGCGTTGCTGCAATCCTACCAAAACCTTCCAAGAATATGTAAAAATACATTTAGTTAAATGAAATCCCAATCTTCTGCTTAGTAATCCTTGATATGCAACATTTGAGCTTCTGTTTTGTTTTGTAAATGATGTGAAAGATGCAAATAAACCACACAGGAGCTGGCTCAGAGCTGGGAACATATGTACAGCATCAGGTTACACAGTACAGTGTTTAATTACATCCCTGGTAGAGATGGCCCGAACTTGTTTCTGTACATGCTGCCAGATGTCTAGTTCACATGACAATAATTGTGATCCCCTCCACACGCACACACACGCACACATGCGCGTCATTGTCTTCAGTATTAATGTGAGCTGGACCTCTTGACATGGCTTGATTCATGTGGGGATGAGACACAGATACTGAATAGTTGATGAGCTGGGAGAAAAAGAAAAGAAGTGGAGGGATGGGGAGGGGTGGGGGCAGAAATAGAGAGAGGCAGACAGAGAGGGAGGGAGGGAGGGAGGGAGGGAGAGAGGGAGTGAGCAGAAAGGCGGGTATCCAGTCGCCTCGCTCCACACAGCTTCAATAAGTCCTGAGGTTGGCAGCATTGATGGAAAATTACCTTGTGACCTAGAGGGGAGGTCAGGACTGGTATAATCAGAGTCCACTTGTTCCGAGAAGCAGCAGCAGCAGCAGCAAAGGGAGGATGGCCTGTGCGTTCGGCTGATCGGAGAGGACCAAAGACTGTGCATGGAGAAATTAAAAGGTCCCGCCGCGGGATCCACCACAGCCACCTGTGGATGGAGAGCCATGCTTCTTCCACAGCTGAACAGGCAGTCCCTGTACGTGTACGGCAGCGAGATGGCCGTGGAGCAGGAGTGCATCAGGCAGCTGCAGAGCGGAGTCTTTGTCATCCACCCGTTCAGCCTCATGAGGTATTTAATATACTTGATAGATTCAGGCCAGTCCTGTGCGCAGACACCACCTCCACTTTTAGTCCCACCGTTTCTTTAAAAGTTATGTAGTTTCTGCAAGTTTCTGGAGGAGATTCTTTGCTTCATTTGGCTCCAGGGATTTGTAAAGTATCATCTTATCGTATTTATATTTCTCCATATTAGGGCTGAAAAGCTAAGTGGATTAATTGATAAATCAATTGATAGAAAAATAATCAGCAAATGGCGAAAAGTTTAGTTCCAGTTTCTTAATTTGATGTTTTTTCTTTCTCTGCAGTAAACTGAACGTTTTTAGATTTTGGAGTGTTTAGGGAAAACAAGCATGTTGATAACATCACATTGAATTTTGGGCATTATTCAATATTTTCTGACTTTTTATAGACTAAACCATTAATCGAGAAAGTATTCATCAGATTAGTCAATAATGAAAATAATCATTAGTTGCAGCCCCACTCCATATTACTTGCATGTCACCTTACTAATTAGCATTAAGCATTAGTCAAAAATGCATTAATTGAATATGAAAATAATTTGTGTTGCACTTTTGTAAACGTGAAAACAAAAATCAAAAAATAGATGTAGTATAATTGGTATTAAATGTAGAGTAAGAATACATTAAATCAAAACAAGTAACCTAAAAGAGCAACTAATAATCGATAATCAGTAAAGGAGAGTGTTAGGAAAGATTATCACTCTTGAAATTCTAGTTTTGTGAAGTGATTTTTAAGATGATACCGGAGGATTTGAAGGACAAAACCAGGTGGATCAAATGACTTCTGTAAGGACCTGGTTTTGCATTATTCATGCAGTATTGTTATTATTAGTTTGTAAGGTGATCATATGGAGTGAAAATAGAGAGGGAATGAAACAATTGGGGATCAGAGAGCAGAGTTATTTGAGCCTGGCAATCGAACCCTGGCTGAGGAGATGTGCAGTTACAGTATCAGAGTATTTAGTGTGCATAAATCAGCTTGCCTTACCAGCTGCAGCAGGACTGTCTAATGAGCCCTTCTGGCAAATGAACAGAGACTTTCTGCTACAATCCTACATGGAAAACAAGATCTAAGGCTCACTCAAAAGTCACACATTTTTTTCTGATCTTTTCCTGTAGGAGTTACTACATCATGTGTATGATGGCCATCACATTTCTGAACCTAATAGGGATTCCCATGGAGATTGCGTTTCTGGACGGACACAGTGGGCTGGCGTGGGAAGGATTTAACGTGTTTTCAGACACGCTGTTCCTGATAGATGTGGCCCTAAATTTCCGTATGGGCATCATAGCAGAGGACGGCGAGGTGAGAGTGGCTGTACTCTATTTTCAGGCACAATCTGGGAGACTATAATCCCTGCGCAGACAAGCACATACAATCCATCTCTGCCCCATCTGTAATCTACTCGATACACGAAAGGCTAGATTAACAACCCCCTCCCCTCCTCCCTGGGGCCGAAATTGGCACCTGCTATTTGATTTTATAACAGGGATTATGCTGTATTGGATAAATGAGACGTATAACATTTCCAATTAAGTGTTATGCAGACTATATCCTGTTTGTTTTCATCTGCTCATACTTTGTGACCTCTGTCTTGCCAATAACAAATGGCACATCTGTGGTGTTTACTCCATTTGGTTTTGCCAGATTTATTCTCGGTCGGTTTCTGCCTGTTTGAAATATTCATGTATTTGCTTCAGCAACAGTTCAACGATGCTCTGAAGTTAAAGGGATAGTCCGGATTTTGCAGTTGTATGAGGTACTTATCCCTACTCAGTGTATTATCTACAGTAGGTGGCGGCCGGTACGCCCCCAGTTTAGAGAAGCAGGCAGGAGTACCGAAACGGAAGCTAAGCAGTGTACTGCTGTGGATGGTGGCAGCAGCTAAATATATTTTAGTCACCTAAAAATAATTGAAATCTGTTTAGGTGTACGCTATATGTAGAATATTTTCACTGCTTTACCTTACTTTCAGACAGCCCTTTCTGAAGCCGTTATCTATATTCTCTTCAAAGCCACAGCCAAAGTCATTTTACCTTGCAGAACACCGATCACCAACATCGATCGCTTAGTTTGTTTATGTTATTGTGTGACCTTGGTGAATCCGAACCAACGCTATAAAACTTCAAAGTCAGACAATAACACTAACTAACTAACTGATCGAGGCAGCGGTGTTGTGTGATGTAAAGTTACTGTTTTGGTGGCTTTGAAGGGAGCATAGGGAACCGCTTCAGTTCCCTGCAGTAAAGCGCTGTCTGACGGAAAGGTAAAGCAGTGAAAATATTTCCTAATATAACATGCACTTAAACTAATATTGTTTTTTCTAGGCTGCTGCCCCTGTTCACAACAGTATATTGATTAGCTTCGGTGCCAGTACTCCTGCCCGTTTCTCCAAACTGGGGGCGTACTGACGGTAGGAAATACACTGACCATAGATAAGTACCTCATACCACCCCACTTAAAAAAAAATCTAAACTATCCCTTTAATGTTAATCAATTCTCCCCCTTCTTAATGTTGAAACTGTTAATCTCATCTGACACCACTGTCTCCCCTAATTTTTGGACAAACTACCAAAATATTGGTTCGGTTCAAGTGTTAAATGATACATCTGATCGTGACACGCGCTGCGCAGCATCTTCATCCATCTGCTCAATCTGCTGCTCTGTTCTCTTTCACAGGAAGCTATTCTGGATATCAAGCGGATCCGAGTCAGTTACCTGAGGACATGGTTCATACCGGACGTTATAGCTGCTTTCCCAATCGGCTACATACTGCTGTTTGCGGTAATAATGAACAGAAAACAGCCAACAGTGTGTGTGCTGCAGTGTTTGTCAGTTCACAAAATAACTATGCACATAGTTTCATATGATTTGTTCGTGGTTTAAAATGAGAAACTTATGCAACACTCAGAGCAGTAAGAAGGTGTTTTACAGACAATAACTACAGTACGGAGGAAAAGGCAATAAAATAAAAATGATTTGAAAATCAATGATAATAGATTAGGTTAGATTGAACTTTATTGTCATTGAACAAAGTGCAAGTACTGAGACAACAAAATGCTTCTAACCAGAAGTGCAAAAGTCAGTGTGTGAGTAATGTACATACAGTATGTATTGGGGTAATAAATAGAATAAACAGTAAGGGGTAGTTAAGAATATGTTAACGTATTACCATATGAACAGTGTTAACAGTGATAACATGAATACTCTAAGATGTATTAAGTAATAATACAAATTATAAATTAGATTAAAGATAAAGAGAAAAGAGATTAAACAAGAAACATACCACTGATAATTGGACGTCTTTATTTTATTCTCCCAGGACTTACAATACCAGAACAACGACAACCCCTCTAAGACCAACAAGATGATGAGAATACTGATGTTCGTGCGGATCCTCAGCTTGATCCGGCTGGCTCGAGTGTCCAGACTGGTCAGGTTCTTCAACGAAGTGGAGAAAGTAAGTTCAAACGCCGGACAAAGTCTTCAAAGCTCAGCTTTGAAATTCAATCAACCTTTCTGCCTACCTGCAGATACCTTACCAGACCTGGCATCCAATGACAAATCTGACTTTGAACATTTACAATGTCATTTGTAAAACAAGAGCTGACTCGCTGCTCCACGACCAACGATGCGTTGGCCCAATTCTTTTGAGTTGACCTTTTTTCTAATTGCACGTACCCAAACATTGGACTCAAAAATAAAAGGAATAGGACACCTCAAACCGACTTTGATGATGGTAATCTCATAATGAAAGACAATATATCTTGGAATAAATCTTGATGTTGCATAATGTATGTTGTCTGGAGTAAGTGTGTAACTCCACGCCTTTAATCGACTACTAGCTGCTAAAATAAATGGTTTCTGGTGTATGTTTTCAGCGTAGTGGTGGAAACTGGACCCTCTCGCTTTGAAAAAAAAACGTTTTGTATTCACAAAACTGAATAATTTCACACAGATAAATCTGTTTACTTTACCGCTCCCTGCATGTTGAGTCTCCCCCCCCAAGTTAAGTTTATCTTGGCTAGCTCGTTAATCATTTTGCGCCAGGTCATTTTATCGTCTTCCAGGTTTTCTTTTGCCTTGAGCAAAACAAATGGTCCAGCCAGCGCTTGGAATCTGTATAATTCCAAGGTTGTGATGTTGTTAGGCCAAAACATGCCACATAACCTTCACTAGCATTATTTGCAGTTAATTTAATATACTTATTGCCCAGTGGGGAAATTACAATCTGTTAGAAATCACTACACACAGGCCTGAAATACACACATGCTCAGGACCTATTCATGTTAGAGTGAGTGTGCTGCCAGTACTGGACCAGTACTGGTGCCCAGGAGGTGAACTGGCATCTTTCCAGCTAACACTCCGTACTTTGGTCCGTAAGGGGACTTGAACCAGCGACCCTCTAGCTCCCAGCCCAACTCCCTACAGACTGAGCTACTGCCACCCCAAAAAGTGTTCCTGAACGGGAATCTAATCCAGGCCACGACAGTGACATTTTAATTGAGAAATTATTTCAGGTGTACTCACTTTCAGTTTTACCTGCAAATTAAGTGGTTTAGATGATCTGGCTTAACTGTCATGTTTCTTGCCCCATCTGACTTTTTGTAGTGATGTTATTGTGTTTCCGGATATCAGAAATGACTTCAGTAAATGCAAAGTGTTATCATAAGTGATATAAATGATGTTCCAAACTATGAAAATAAGACCTGGGTCATAATAAACTAGAATTATCTTTTAAAGTGTAAAACGTTATCTTTTAAAGTGTAAAACAGACTCAGGTCTGCACAATTAATATACATCTAAAAATATACTGTATCACCATGTCTTTTAACATTGTTGCATTGTTTTGGGTTTGTTTTTTTTATTCATAGTGGGCCTTGGATTTTAAGTAAATCATGAGTTACTGTAACTTGTGAGAAAACACAGGAGATATTTTGATGTTGTTGATGCACCAGATTATATACAGTACAGGCTTGGGAGAGGACATGGCTGATCCTGGATCAGGCTTAAACCCAGTATGCTGCTGTAATATGACGCACATCTCAGCCAACAACCGGGACGTCCCGCAGTGTGGATGATTTGCTTACCAAACGCCTTTTAATGTTTTCACGTGTCATCTCTTCTTGACAGGTGTCTAATGCCAACTTGGAGGTGGTCCGCCTCTTCTTCCGCATCTTGTCTCTGTTCATGATGATTTTCCTGCTCTGTCACTGGAACGGCTGCATCCAGTATTTTGTTCCCATGCTGGAGGAGTTTCCCACCGACTGCTGGGTCCGGAAAGAAAACCTGATGGTGAAACTAAATTCATAAAACTAGTGTGAATGATGATGGTTGTTGACAATGGTGGAATATAACTAACTACATTTACTCAAGTGCTGTATTTAAGTACAAATGTGAGATATTTACTCCACTACATCTCAGAGGTAAATATTATATAAATATATACTTTTTACTGCAGTACATTTGTCTGACAGCTTTAGTTACTGTTCATCCCCTTCCTGTCCAGTGAAAACCAAGTATCTATAAATTTGGTGATTTTGAATGCTTGAAGGATGAAATGTTCCTATATGTGTTGAGAAAATTCTTCCCCTTCTTAAGCTAAATAAAATCTTTAGAAAGCCTCTTAGATCAGCTGGAAAACATGATGATCTTATAGAATATGATGCATTGCTGTAGATTAAACCACACAACAGTATATAAAGGAGTTATAAGTTATAAAATAAGCACAACCATAAACATCTACAGCAGTACAATTCAACATACATATTAATGCAGCAGGGATATTAATCCATAAACATCAGATAAACAGGCAACATTTCACTTTTCAAATGTTGCTGATAATACTTACATACTTTTACTTAAGTAAGGTTTTGAACGCAGGACTTGTAGTGGAGTATTTTCACAGTGTGGTATTTGTACTTTTACTTTAGTAGAAGGATCTGAATACTTCTTCCACCATTGGTTGTTGATGATGAGTTGTGAATGACGTGTTGGGAATTAGTCATCAATTATTTTACTAAATAACTCATTTCTAAACTTGTAGGGCATATTTGACAAAAGGTATTTTTGTGGTGCTTTAAATATCTATACCAAATGCTGTAGTTTAAATCCCTGTATTTGTTGTTGTTTTGAAGTTCCAGATCTAAATAAAGTCTAACTAATTATGAAGTATTTTCTTCCAGAATGCCACAGTGATCGTGAAGTACTCTTGGGGAGTTTTCCGAGCTCTCTCCCAGATGATCGCTCTCTCTTATGGCTCCATGGACGCACCAACAAGTGAGAATTATCGATTTTCTTTATCCGGCGCTAAAAAAAGCACAAGTATCACATTCTCCCTCAGATATAAATACTCACCATTTCACAGTAAACAAGCTGGAGTGTCGGTGTCTTGTTCTCCAGATTACGTTGAAATGTGGATCGTCATGGTCAGCATGGTGTCCGGCTGTCTGATGTACACCGTCCTCGTGGCAAATGCTACAACCATGATCGCTAACATCGACCCAGCAGCCAAGGAGTACAAGAGCAAGGTAAGAAAATACATCTCAGTAGTAGACAAGTCACTGTACTCAGTGAAACAGAAATAAGTAATAAGAATTATTTTAGCATATTTTAGTTGCTTTTAAACTAATATAGGAAGAGAAAAAGGTGCTTTGGTGATGGCCCATAAAGACATGCTGTAATGGAAAGGCCCTGTAACTCCTTTAGCTTGCCTGCAGCCACTAAGGTGTACATTTATTCAGTTGAGTGTCAGACATTTTATGCCTGTTTGGGATTGTTTTGGCCCATCTTCTACCACAGTAAAAATCTAAATCTTAAAAATGAATGACTTGTTGTCGTTGGAGCGTAGCATTATAAGTCGATTATGTAGTTAGATTATTCTGTACATTTGGAAAACAGCCAGTAGAAATAATACAAATAAACAAATGAAAAGAAACGACGCAAGACTATGCAATTATGATACATGATTAAATATGGGGCAGCGGTAGCTCAGTCCGTGGGGACTTGGCTTGGGAACCGGAGGGTCGCCGGTTCAAGTCCCCATACAGACCAAGTACGGACAGTGTACTGGTAGCTGGAGAGGTGCCAGTTCACTTTGTGGAGGTGCCCTGGAGCAAGGCACCAATCCCCCAACTGCACTGGGTGCCTTTAATGGGCACTCCCTCAGTCTGACATCTCTCTATTAATGCATGTATAGGTCCTGTTTGTGCATGTGTGTGTATTTCTGGCCTATATGTAATATATCAACAGTGTAAAAATGTAATTAATAAAGTATCTCAAATTCAAAAATTCCAAACAATGCAGCTTGAGTAGATCTTAGCACTGTAATGCTGTCTCATGTATAAATGTGATGGGGAAGGAAAGTGGATCCTGAACGCTGTGTGACTTCCTACAGATGAGCCGTTTGGAGCACTACATGGGTTTTATGAAGCTCCCACCAGAGCTGCAGCTTCGTATCACCAACTACTACCAGGCTCGCTACGGAGGGAAGTGGTTTCAGGAGAAGGACGTCATGCACACAGTGTCCTCAGCGCTCAAAGAGGTACATCTGTGGTTCATCTGCTTGGAACTTAATGCTAAGTTGTTGTTCCTTTGCATCTTTGTTCGTCTTATTTTATATTTTATTTTTTTATAATAATCATATATTTCTTACCAACATATTTTATTTTCCAGCAAATCCTGATGGTGATGTGCAGCCGGCTACTAAGAAAAGTGCCAATGTTTCAGACCAGAGACGAAAACTTTATCAACGCCGTCCTCCTCAAACTGGACTACGAGGTTTTCCTGGAGGGAGACGCCATCGTGCGACAGAACGTCCCAGGCGACCGCATGTTCTTCATCGACCACGGCCAGGTCGTCATGGAGACTGATTCCTACGAGAGGGAACTGTGTGACGGAGACTTTTTTGGAGGTGAGTTGGATTTACTCAGATTAGCGTGTATCACTGAGAAGTGATTTCCAGACAGCAATAGTCAGGGAACTTGAAGTGGGAGAGGAGAAAGAAGTGAAATATAACATACCAGAATGTGGTTTACAACTTTTCTCACAACGTCTTCAGCCCAGTTAGCTTAAAAGCAGATTAGAAGCAGATAGAAAAACACTGACCATCCAAGACGAAATCCAGTTTTTAGCTCACAGAAGTGACTTAAAGGCATACTATGTAACTTTTCCCTCTTCGGTCCCCCTACAGGTTGTCTCATTGGAACTACAGCTCGCACGGCTGTAGTTCCAATGAGACAACCTGTAGGGGGACCGAAGAGGGAAAAGTTACACAGTATGCCTTTAACTTTAAGGCCAGACACTACAGACAAAAACATTGTTTTTTCATGCACTGGTCAATTTGGAGATTGCGGGCTGTTTTGCTTCCATAACATGTCTATAACAAATACACCTTAGGTGTTTATTTTACTTGAACTACACTTTGTCTATTTGCATCGGTAGATTTTAAAGGCCATTTTCTCAAAATGATTTTTGTTCTCAGACTCTGTGCTAGAGAACTCCACTTCAGTAGCACTTACGATACGATACAACTTTATTGTCAGCCAAGGCTGAAATTCTTTGTGCATCCCTGGGTAGCTCGTATAAAAAAAGAGGACATACACATACATACAAACATACATGAGATTAATAACACCAACAGACATACATGAAACATTACCACAAGTGACATAAACTTCCAAGTAGGAAAAACATAGAAAACATGTATAACAACAGAAAATGACATGAACATACACACAGACAATGTCTTGGAGACGTATATCCCTGAAATATGTATTGCACTGGATTTAATGTAGCTGGTTTAACAATAGGATAGATTGATGTATGAAAGAGTTTTTAAGTCTGATGCGATTAAAAGAATGAACTCTAAAGCGTCTGTTTGAAGACAGAAGCTGATATTTACTGTGCAAGACATGTGAAGAGTTATTTGAGATATTTCTGGCCAGTCTAAGCATACTATTAGCAGCCTACCTAAACTACCTGTAGCACACTCCTGAAAGGTAGTCCTATAATCTTTGAGCAAATTTTAATCTGATTGAATAGCTTTGTTTTATTTTTAACTGATAGGCTACTTAGCCAAGCAGTACTACAGTAGAGCATGATACTCTGAATTACTGATGTGAAAAACAAAGAAATGATTTGGCTACTAGCTCCAAAGGATCTCAATCTACGAAGAAAATAAACACGCTGTTGTATTTTTTTGCACATAAATTCTATATGAGAAGTCCATGAGAGAGTTTCGTCTATCATAAAACCCAAATATTTATAGACCGAGACTTGACTGATTTCTGAGTTATGAATCTTCACTGAGGACAGTTGACAATTCGGGGTTATTCCAAAAATGATTTCCTCTGTCTTCACAGTGTTAATAATGAGAGCATTGTTATCACACCACTTAACTAACCAATCCACATTGCCGTGATATGGTGTGGGGTCATCACATTTGTTCAGCAAGGTCAGTAGAGTTGAGTCATCTGAGTACTTTAACAAAAACTGATTTGGCAAAGTAGTGGTGCAGGCAGAGGTATATAAAGTGAACAACACTTGCATACACACAACTTTGCAGTTTCATTCCTATCTATAGTCTGAAGGTTTTTACAGAGGGGGTTGTTCATATATCATTCATAGCCTGATTTATGTAACTTTTTATTCCTAAAAACCTGGCGAAAATGTTTTATGGCTGTTGACAGTATTTCCTGATTTATGGCTTCTGAAACCTGGCTTTATCCAATGTTCAGATTTCTGTTCTGGAAATGTATGCACATTAACACATATTTAATTAGACAATACCTCGTTTGCATATTTAAACATAGGATTTCAGAAAACTTGTAATACAAAACAATTATTGTCTTAATGTAAGTAATCAACCGGGGAAGTTTCATTGGGATTTCATTAGTTAACATTGTTACCCTTTTCACCTGTAGTGTCTTCAACTCAGAGTAACATCTATATTACCTAAAGCAAAAGTACAATGAGTACACAACAATGCTGTTAAGTATTACATAATGAATGTAATGAATGAACAGAAACAGAGTGTTTAACAACACCGATGTGTTGTTAAACACAGCTAGGCACATTATGCATTAAGGAACTTTTTATTAAGCGTTATCACAATAATAATTTGTACTTTCAAATGCCCAAGGTCCACCTTTTAGCTTTTTCTGCCTTCAATCCCATCTCATGGTCTTCCTCAGCAGATGGGGTTTGCTCAGTTTTTATTTTGTTCTTTTCACCATTATGTGTGTTTAGGGTTTTTAAATGATGAATCATATTGGAGTGTATTTACCTCTTTATTGAGCTATGGAAATATACTTTTAAAAGGTCAGTGAGTCCACTCAAATTACGAAAAAAAACATCTCGTAGTAGTTTTTGTTCTTTGTCCAGATTTTGAAATATCCACCTCTTTTTTCTGCCTTCCCCACAATACAGTGGAGGTCAACGGAATTTCATTTGTTGTGATTAAAGCATTGAAAAAACACTTCTTCTTTTCTTTTTTTTTTAACTGAGCAGCAACAATCTAATTCCAGAAAAAAGTGTCAATCTTGATGTGTAAATCTTGATGTCAGTTTTCATGACGCTGACTATTTTCTGTAGAAAATGGTTCCAATTAAAGCTCAATTAAAATCAGTAATCCATGTTGCAAAATCGTTTTTTGTTGAAACAACTGTATGTCAAGAGGGGTGTCGACAACGGTTATCTTTTGCTGGGCTGCTGAATTAGAGAGCATTATTTGCTGCTGTCTCTCTTAAGGAAATCATACTTAACTCCATTTAAAAATCTGTCACTTTTCTGTCACATACAACTCTGGATAATCCTCAGACCTCACTGTGAGCATTTTTCACTGAAACTGCTTTCGACAACAGAAACGGTCTTTATGAAAACGGCTGACAGATTATTCTGTGGATTACCCTCAGTAACAGCCATAATGCTTCTAGGAAAAGATGTTGCTGTTGTCATTTTTTTGGTGCTGAGACAGATATGTCAAACCTGGACAAATAAAACCCAAACTATCGCCGTATTAGATAGCATTAGAGTTAGGTGCTTTAAAGTCACGCAGTTTGTTTATGTAAGAGTGGGGTTTTTTTTACAGGCGGGAACAACAAAGCTTAAGCAACTGCCATATGGACATTTAGTATCTTTATTGGTTCAGTTGAATTGCATTTTTGTTTCAATGTGAGATGGAAGTAACTGATCAATGGATTTAGATTTTTTTGGCAGATTTAGTGTGATTTTAAAGGTTTCCAAATGATTTTTCATTGCTCGGCATTCATTGCTTTTTCACATACACACAAAAACCGGACACATCTGCAGGTTTATTTGCATAGTCGAGCAATAAGCATTCTTTAAAAAAAAAACACATCACTGTCAAACCAAAAGTGAATAAATCTATCTTTTTCAATTTGGGGGGGGATTTATTTAATTCTCAGGCTTTAAGTGGGAACTGGTCCTAATCTTTTTGGCAGCAAACCTCTGCAGCGTTTAGAGTTAAGCAGGCTTCCCGAAACAACTCAGCTAAGTCCGGTTATTTAATTTAGGATTAATTGTCAGACCTCATCTGCGTCATTAGGGTTCACTCGTTCATTAACCACGCTCTTGTGGTTCCCTCTGTGTCTACAACAGAGACATGTGTGCTGACCAAAGGCAAACATCTGGCCACAGTGAAGGCGCTGACCGACTGCCAGTGCTTCTCTCTCTCCTGGGACGACTTTCAGGAGGTGCTGGAGGGCTTCCCAGATGTCAAGAAGGACTTAGAAAAAGCGGTTCAGCTCAACTCTGATGGTGCACTTGTGTAAGACCAAAAACTAGACTTTATTATTTTTATTTTTTTTACTGTATGAAAAGGACAGGGGATATGGATATTTCCAGGACATTTTATGTGATTATGTGATGGACAGTACTGTACGACTGTTGCTGATTCCTCATGTGGACACCAGTTGGACACTTATTCACGGATGAGATGGACAATTTTAGAGCATTTTATTCTGACAGGTAGTTATACAGTCTCCTGATCCATCAGTTATCAGCAATAATCAAAGACCTCAACAGAAAAAAAACGGGTCAAACGTTTGCTCTCTGCTGCCTTGTTTATGCTGCGATTTAGCATTGATGTTTGGAAAGTCAATGCATACCTTAGTGAAAAAACAAGAAAGATCTGTCTTAAAGGGGAATTCTGGTTTCATACAACTTGGGCTTTACTTTCGTAGTTTTGGCCATCATATCTATAAATAAAAACAAAAGACTGGGCAAGAAACACGTGCAAACCCCTCATGTTAGCTAAACTGCTTAAACATCCATCACAGTTCATAGCATAGTTGTCTTGTGTCATGATGGATTATTACCAGCGTTCCAGATGTAATCACCCTTTAGATTTACCTCTAAATAGTCATTCAGATAGGCTGGCAAAACTTGTAAACACCACCTGTCTGATTGTCTGACTTCTTGTGTTTCTTCCCCCGTTCAGACTTTGTTGCAACAAAAGTAACATGATGTTTTAGCAGGTATAATGTTTACCATGTTCACCAGCTCAGTTTGGCATTTTAGCATGCTAAATAACACTAAACGCAAAGTATAGCTGAGGCTGATGGGGACTTTAACCAAAGTTTTAGACAAAGGAAAAGTTTGACCTCATAATGGCGCTAGATAAAGAAGTCAGCGGATCGCTAAAGTCGGTAGGATTCATCGTCTGGGAAACATGAATGTCTGTACAAAAGTTCATGCAATTCTTCTGATATTTGTTGAGACATTTCGGTCTGCTATAAAGTGTTGGACCGACTGTCCCAAGGATGGCTGACATAAGACCCAAGTTGCAATAAACTGGAATTTTGCTTTATATGAAAGTATACAAAAAACTCATGTATGTCATTTTTCTTTTTCTCTAAAATGACATTTATTTGGAAGTTATATTACACAAGACATGTCAATGCCACTGTGAAAGCAACACAAATAAAGCAGATGCTTTAATATGATTAAGAAACATCTGTGTGGAACAGCAGGTTGTTTCCTTTCCCTTTACTGTTTCATCCAAACACGCACACTGTGCCCGAGGCCAGCCGGTGTTTGTACTCGTAGAGGTAGTAGGAGGCTGGTGGGAAGTTGCACTTCATCTCCATCCTGCCCGGCACCACGTGGACGGACACACCAGATCCCAGCCCCTCCTGCAGCTTCCTCAGCATGCGTGAGGCCAGGTAGCGCCGCGCTCTGCCTGGGTCTTCCTCGATGGAAGCGTACACCTCAGGTGGCGGGTTGGGGATCTTCCACTCCAGGTCCACGATAAGCTGGTGGATGCGGCTCTTGTCCAGCGAAGTGGGCGTGTCACGATAGCATGCCAACACGTGGGGGATTGGTGCTTCAGACGCCACAGAAATGAAATTATTGGGCTGCTGTTGTGGCAGCACACCTTCCTTTTCTTCTTTTTCTTTGTGTGTCTCCTCGTCCTTCTCGTCCTTCTCATCCTTCTCGTCCTTCTCGTCCTCCATGGTTCCCACGGCAGGGTGGAGCATCACCGCCCAGCGCAGCCAATCATAGTTCTTCTCCAGGGTCTTCAGGATGCTCCCCGCTGCCTCCTCCGGGGGTGCGCGTTTCTGCACGGCCTCTTGGAGCTGCTGCCGTATATCCCCCTCCGCCTGCTGCAAAAAGTAGCCTAAGCAGCGGCCTCCTGTGTTCTTCATCTTCCTGTAGAGGGCACCCATCCGGTCAGACCAGGTCTTCATCAGCAGAGCCTGGTCTCTGCCTGTCAGAGAAGCCTGTGTAAAGAGGCACAGGAGACCGGTGCCCAGGACAAAGTTGATCTGTTGAGAGTAATAGAAGGAAAGGAGAAAGCGTGAGCCTTCAAATAGTGGTCAAAAATAGCTTAGAACATGTGTTTAACCCTGCAGGGAATATCAGATGTTTGTTTTTTTAAGATAATTTTTTTGGGGGCTTTTCCGCCTTTAATTTGACAGGACAGCTAGGTGAGAAAGGGGGAGGACATGCAGGAAATCGTCACAGGTTGGATTCGAACCCTGGACCTCTGCGTCGAGGCATAAACCTCTCAGTATATGTGCGCCTGCTCTACCCAGTGAACCAACCCGGCCACGATGTTGAGTAAAATTAAAGCTGGGCTTCACAACTTTTCTTTTGGCCAAAAGAAGTGGTTTTGAATAAATGTTGTAAGTATCAGAAATCCCTTAATGGGACTTTTTGTCCAAGTAGTCCCAGAAGTTAGGAGCTCCCGTTAGCACATTGCTATTTGCATTTCAACAAAATCTGAAGAACCACAGAAATTGTGCAAAAACACATTTGTTTCAAGCGTCAGTTTTGCATTTAACAAAATTTGAATTGACATTTCCTTTATACAGTACAAAGTAGCGAGGATCTGTTGAGTGTTGAGTTATTGTTCTGCTTTTGTATGTAGCTTACCATGCTGAAACAAATAGCCAATAAAGTAACATTTCATTTATCGTGTTGTTTCCACCTGTTGACACCAGAAGCAACCTGTGGGTGGTTGCAGGCCAAATGTATGATGTAAGGTACCGTGGTCAGTGACATTCGACTGCGGCCTCAACTTTGATAGTTCCTAGACCATCGGAAAATACTATCTTGGAGCTTTTAGGAGAGGCAGGAACTTCGACCCAGGAACCAAAACTGAAACCATGTTGCTGCATTTGATATGCAGGACAGTTTCTAGAGTTTGTAAAAAGTTTGAGTTCCTGAAAAAGTTTTTACAGCCCAAAACAGACATATATGCAAACTACATTTATTTATTTTTACCGACCCAGCTGATCTGACAACACATCAAGAGGATGACAGCAGTAAAACATCTACCAATAGTGAGTCCAGCTTTCTCTGAACAAAACATGTGCTCACTGCTCCTTAGAGAAAAGTTAGGATTTCAGGTTTTCTTCCTGTGGGCAGAGAAATGTCTGGACCCGACACGAAAACATAATTTTGACAAATCTTTTGCATCTTAAAGTGCCCATATTATGAAAAAATCACTTTTTCTGGGATTTGGGGTGTTATGTTGTGTCTCTGGTGCTTCCACACACATACAAACTTTGAAAAAAATCCATCCATGCTGTTTAGAGTGAGATACGGTTTCTGAATGTGTCCTGCCTTCAGTCTCTGGGTGAGCTGTTCAAAATCGGCACGGCTTGTGATGTCACAAGCCAAAACGAGCAGGCTAACCGCAACCATTAGCTCGTAGCGTTAGCATGCTAATGCTAACGCTAGCATGCTACCTCGTTCTCAATAGCAAAGCACTGCTACAACACACACAAGTTCACCATAATCTACAAAAGAACTACTTACATGTGCGCCCTCATTTAGAAGTCTCCCAGCTAATCCTGCCTTGTAACTGACCAAAGTTGTAAAAACAGCCTTTCTTTTACTGTCTATGGAGCTAGCTAGCTGACATGATCTACATCTGAGCTACTGCGCATGTGCAGTGCAATCAAAGATAGTACAGAAGAAGAAAAGAGGTCTCACTCTGTAGCTAAAACAGAGACCAGGTGAAAAGAGGATCTGCAGCAGTGAGAGAGAGCACTGCAGTACAACAAAAATATGGTGTTTTTTGAAAATTAAACCATGTAAACCTATTCTGGTACAACCTTAAAATACAATTATGAACCTGAAAATGAGCATAATATGGCTGCTTTAATAAGTTAGTCTTAACAGGGGTAGTTAATGTCAGAATCATGTCTGGCACAAGTTTATTGTTGTCTATGACACTGTATTGTTTTTAGCAGAACACCAACCCATCTGAGATTTTTGTCGCCTACGATGGACTTGAAAATGTGATTCCACATCTCCTCGTTACAGCAGGACAGAGGCTGGTTATTACTCTCTTGGCTCGTTCTATTAAACTGAAATGAACACTCGGCCCTGTGAGACTGACCAAAATAAACCACCCCTGTCACAAACTCTTTGTAAAGAGAGCTATGTAAGGTTGTTCAAGGCCAGCGCACAGAATCACTGTCTGCAGAACGTTTTAGTTGCGTTAAAGACAATTTCAGATATGCACAATTATTTTAGTTTTTATTTATTTATCATATTGTAATGTGGCTTTGGTCTGATTTACAAAGATGTGTTATTGTGCCAGCAGGAGAGGAAAACCCAGCATGACACATAAACTCCATCCACGACATGTTTACACATGATAAGTTCTTAAAGGTTAAAGAAACATAGCTGCGGTTCCTTTGGTTAACAAGGTCAGCTTCTCCGGTCTGGACACGAGTTACAGCGGTGACTTTGATAACTAGTTAGTCTGACATGTTGCACACACGGTTAAACCCACTGTAGATTTCTCGGCTCATTACACAGAAGAAAAGTTAGGGTGGTTATTATCTAATTATTTATTGGATAATTTCACTATGATAGACTATGACTGCACGGTGAGGTGGCACTGGGCTTCACTCACAGCATTTATGCAAACAAGTCCTTGAAAGGAGCACAACGCAAACAAATCACTCGTTCAGCAGCAATTTCAAGCAGAAATTGCTTCAGCATTAAGGCTAATCCACTAAGGCTGGCTCCCTCACACCCTAAAGCCCTTTAATAAGTGGACTCTGGACTTGAGTTTGTGGGATGAAAACTCTGTCTGACTTTACAGCAGGGACAACAGCAGGCACGTTGAATGACTTTGCAAAAACGATGACTTCCCTTGAAATGATCGTGCGTATAGAGTGTAATAAATGCTGGTCAAACCTAGGTCATGCCCGCAACATGTTTGAAAAAGATAATTATTTTTACATAACGAGCAATTCTGTGACTGCTGCACGGTCTATTAAGGGCCATTTATTTGCACAGTGGGCAGTCATTATGTGTGTCTTGCTCCAGGGCATTAGGGCAGATGGACATTTGGGTTTTGGGGGAGTTTTACATAAGAAACAGGAGATAATGCTCTATTTAACCCTGTGTAAAAAAATAAAAAGGGAAATATGTGCACTCACACTTGCTTTTGTGGGTCTTAAACGTGTGACATTTTTAGTCACAGTTATGTAACGTTGCCTCACACAGTATTCAGACTTTGAAAATTGCTGTTTTAATTTGAGGTTTAAAGCCTGAGCAACTCAGCCAGAGCAGCTCTTTTTAGTGGATAAAAAAAAAGCATTTGTTTCCAAACCAGCAGTGTAAGCAAAAGGGAATTTGCCAACTTAGCTCACAAGAAAGACAACAGAAGGTCACAGCTCTGCTGAATTAAATATTCAGTTTATTTTCATACCAAGAAGATAGATGCAGCATGCTTCATTCCCCCACAGGACCACAATGTTTTGCTTTCAATTTTATATTTTTGGTCTGAAAACTGAATATTTAATATTGTACAGCTGTGCTCCTCAATGCTTTTCTTTTACTGTATAAACTTGCGTCCTCAGGGACATGATTATGTTTGATATTGGATGAAATGTGGTCTAAAGTACCTTCTTAATTCTTGGATTGGATGTAATTAAGAATATTTATTAATGACATCAGTTGCACTTTCAGTTTAAAAATAAGTTTGTCCGAATGTCCTTTTTCATGTTCCCTCCCTGTGTGTGTGTGTGTGTGTGTGTGTGTGTGTGTGTGTGTGTGTGTGTGTGTGTGTGTGTGTGTGTGTGTGTGCGCGTGCGCGCGTGCGTGCGTTAGATTGCTGCGTCACCTCAGGCTTCCTGCTGCTGTAGTTAAGCTGGAGTGCGTGTGGATGTATAGGCCTAATGACTTGTAAAATAGAGAAAATTAAACTTTAATGACCCCCTGTTGGTGGGGATGAGTTGAACACAGACACCCCCCGCGCGCGACTTCACCAACCTTGACGCAGAACTCCCTCAGCTCCCAGCGTTTGGGCTTGCGACTCAGTATGACCTCCTCCAGCAGCGTGGGCTGGTCGGTCAGCGCCGACACTCCCATCAGACGGTTGTATAGAGCTGTCAGCTGCCTCTCCAGTCGGTAGTCCTGCACGTACTGCAGGAACACCTCCGTCTCCTTCTTGGTGAAGTCTGACTGGGCCCTCACCTGAAACAAGCAGGGGTGAGAGAGGGTTACAGGGCAGGGGTGGGTTTTCAAAGCTTTTAAATGGCAGGACCAAATTCAATGAAGACACATTTTTAGAATAAGTAAAAATGTGTTGAGACTCCAATTTAAAGCCGTATTTCATGGCAATAGTAAACTTTACATTATTAATAGTTAGCCTCTATTATTTAGTCAGTGTAATAAATTAATGCCAAATCCAGAACTTGAAATATTCTTTTATGAAATATTATAAACAAATAAGTGCTATTCGTAACTCCTAGCCTACAGCCATGGACACCCCTCCCCTGCTACATAGGAGCAAGACGACCAGACTGAAAGACACAAAACGACTACAAATAACACAGGTTTTGTTGTCTCTTTGAAGTCATTTTGTGTCTCTGTGGTAGTTTTTTGTCTCTTTAAGTTATTTGTTGTCTCTTTCTGGTAATTTTGTGTCTATTTGTGGTCTCTTTGTGGTCCTTTTGTGTCTCTTTGTGGTCCTTTTGTGTTTCTTTGTAGTAATTTTTGGTCTCTTTTTAGTTGTGTCGTGACTCTTTGTCATTGTTTTGTGTCTCTTTGTGGTCGTTTTGCATCTCTTTTTGAGACAACATTCCGATCAAGCAGCTGAATTATAACTAAATTTCATGTTTTACTCATGCTAACACCTCACCATTTTTGCATTGCTTAAATTTCCCTCCCAGATTATATTACAATGAGAGTATGTATTAACATGATTGTGTTGCTTATAGGTTTGACTCAGTGAGCTCAGTTTATTTTATTCAGCTAAACTGATCCAGGAAGATGTTTTCTTTTTTTTTAATTCAAATGCCTTATGAGACAAATGGCTGCTGTTCTGAGCCCATTTAAGAGATTTTTACATTTTGTAACATTTTGAAATAATTAAAGAGGAAATTAAAAGCCTAGGTCTGTTAATACTGTCTGGTAGAAACAGATGCTTCAATTATACATCTGGTCACATATCTACATTTACATAATACGCTCAGCATGATGAGTTCAAGCACAGTCACATATCAGTTTAGCAAAATTGGCAGCACGCTTGTTACTCTTCAAGGTCAGCTCCACCTTAGGAGTCCCTGATCCTGTTTATAAAACTACCAGTTCAATTTAAATGAGCTGTACATACGTATGTAGGGCTGCAACTAACAATTATTTTCATTGTTGATTATTTATTATCAGAATAATGATCAGTGTTTCCCGAAGCCCAAAATGACGTTTTCAAATGTCTTGTTTTGTCCAAAACTCTTAAAGATATCCAGTTTACTGTCACAGAGGAGTGAAGAAACTAGAAGCTATTCACATTTAAGAAGCTGGAATCAGAGAATGTCTACTTTAGTGTCTTTAATGTCTACTCTTTTTAGTTTAATAGTTGACAAGTAATCGATTAACCTTTGCAGCTCTGTAGGTATGTTCTCCTCTTAGCTACCCATCTATTAGCCAGCAGCAGGTCACAGGACACTGTTCAGCTTTAGTTTTGTTAAGGTGTGACTGTTGAACAGCTGCTCCAACCATAACCTTCACAATTAAACGCTAAGAGGCAGATACACTCCAATCTTCCCTAAATAAGCTGATATTAGACTACCCCTCCAAAATGACAGTAGTTGCCTGTTCTAAGTTTAACTGCATGTATGAGATCCAGGGACCGTTTCCTCACCGCTGTGCCCAGCTGGTAGTACACCACTGCCAGGTCGTCCTCCAGCCGGTGGACCTCCTGGTCGTCCAGCAGGCCGTGTCCCGATGCTCCCAGCTCCTGATCGATGTGGTCCAGGTTCTTCTTGGCCCCTTCACTCTCCTCTGCTGTGGCGCTGCCGCCCAGATAGGAGCAGATGCCCTGGACCAGGACCCTGAGCACCACACAGACACACAATTTAAGCAGACAGGGTTTTGGATTTGGAATAGAAATGTGTTTGGAAGATATATTGTTTTGTTACACATGTTCAAAGTGAAACTCACCTCACAGTTTGCATGTAGCCCACTGGCTCCAAAACCTTTCCAAACATCGCCATGGCTCCACAGCTGTGTTCAGACAAATGGAGAAAGTGAACAGTTAACCCCACTTCCCCAATAACTGCTGTAAGATATTGTTGTCATTATTAAGGAATGTTTAAATTTGTTGTAAATCTATATTCACTGCTCTGATCACCCATTTACCGGACCAAACTTGAAAACTGTTGAGACCTTTTGGCAGCTCACCTCAGTTGTTCCGTGTGCACGTTTGTACTGACCTTCACAGTTTGTCCAATATTTATACACTCTCCTGAACAACCAGTTAATCTGATAAGAGTTCTCGACCGACAGCTCTCTCTGCACTTGAGAGCGGAATGTATAATAGGAGTGAGTTTATAGCCAGCTTTGCTCCAAAATGTTGAGATGTATAGATCTTCATACTACCATGTAATCTGCAGGGATTTAAGACAAAAAATCCAATCCCTCATGATCAGTCTTATTGTACATTGTTGAATTTTGACACAATATTTATGTGAGCTGTAGGCTACAGGTCATTTTTGATTGTCCATGCTTAAAATGCTAAAATATTTTTTCTTGTTAAATGTGGATACGATTATTGTAAATATAGGTCAAAATCTTGTTGACCTGTGCTCTGTTCTCTCCACATCTCCTATTGAACCTGAACTGATGAAAGTATTGCAATTTTTATATATTTGCGGTATTACATACTGGGTGTCTGTGGTGACATTCACAGAAAAAATGCTGTATTTTTCTCCATTGTATGCACACATAAAATTAAACTATGCACACAATTCTGAAAACATAAAGCTCATAGCCTATCCACAACTCCAGACCATTGAAATAAAATGAGATTCATTCTATTTCTGTGCTTCAGACTGCTAAACTCTCAGCACAGTTTCATTGTTTTCACTCAAATATCATTTCTAAATCAACCAGGACTGAATTGCCACTATAAGATTAGAGTACTTCTTCCACCACTGCACTCAATTATAATTATTTACACAGAAGTTTGAATGATGCAGAAACACCCCCCAGTAAAGGATGCCATAAACCCCAACGCATCCACAAAAGATAATTAAAAAGTCATTGGTATTCTTGTTTGGTGAAAGAAAAAAGAAAAAAACTTAACTGTGAAGATATGGGACGCGACTGAGACTATTTAGACACTGAACGCCTAGAAATTTAAGAACAAACAGGAAGGCATCTTTACAATATACAGAGACTGATGGGAGGAAGGTGGGCTTTAAACGTAGGGAAGAAAATATCATTACTCGTCTCAGAATTGATTTAGTAAAGAGGATTTAGGTTTCATTTATTTTTTTTAATTTTTTTTTAATTTTTCTGCATTTATCTCTCGTTCACACTCCAGTCCAGTTGGTGGCGGTAATGCACCTTTAAGTTGGTTTGCCAACCGCCAATAAACCATAAAGAAGAAGAAGAAGACTCAAGCCGCGAAAATCGAAAAGTTTTCTGCGGAGGAGAGAAGGTAAACAAACCGCTCGTTCTGTGGTGTTGTAGGAATTCGCTTTTATTTTTGCATAATTTATACTTTTATCTGAAAATGGACCCAACTGCACGGTTCTTTACCAAACTGAGAAAGCTGGCGGTGACTCTAGAGTCAGAAACGGCCAAGCTTCAGCACACCTTTGAAAACCGCAACAACGACGATGACAGCGGTGAGTGACACCGACAACCAACCCTGTTGTTCGGCCCCTGGTAACGTTAATCATGTAGAAATCATTCAGCCAGTTTTAATATGTCAATACGAGTTCCTTTCTTATTTCAGAAACCACAGCTAAAGCCATGCGAGCATACCACGAACTGAACGGTGACGTCGGGACCCTGAAGGTAACTGTGACGTTACACCAAACTCTGTTTATTAATCTGATATTTTAAGGCAGCGTCGTTTAACGGCACAATGAAACACACATTCCCAGCAGCCACTTGAATCTAGTACACCAAGCACTAGTGGGCAATGTGTTAAGGTTACTTAAGTTATTTGGTTTTTATTTTTCTTTAATGACCGTCCGTTGTCATGATGTTGGTGGCAGTTGCTGTATTGAGTGTGCTATGCCGCTGCCAGTCTCATTCCAAACTCCATCTAAGATATGTCCGTTTTTTTGTCTCATTAATAAACGCACCCTGCTTGACTAAAGACGTTTTGAAAGGCATTCGGGTCTTTTTGTAAATTCTGCAAGTAGTCAAAAAAGTTTGATTTGATTTCACCAACTGTCATGTCAACGGATGGTCATTAAAAAAAACAAACCAAATAATTTAATATAGATAACGTTATATAGCTACACTTTTTAGTTAACGAATGTGTGATATCGTTTTAAGATTTTTAATTTGTTTGACATTTTATGAAAAATAATAATTACCATATCTGATTCATGGAAAAAAAAGAGTTATTAAGATAAAAACATTCAGCAGTACTAAGTGGCAGCGAATAAAATAATGTACATTATTTATGAATGATTAATTTCCTCATTCATAATCAAGTATTTCTAATGTAATGTATTTTACAGTCTGTTTGTAACACACTGTCTTTATAGCACATTATTTTACCACATATATCTATAGATCTGTGGGCCTATTAACTTTTAAAAGAGTAGTGATGGACTCTGGTCTGTCCTCATACAGGGGCAGATCCAGGGTCAGATTGCTCAGCAGAAAGCACAGGCAAATGAGGTAAGTAACTTCATTAAGGCCTGTAGAGTGACGGAGCAGAGGCTCGCTAAGGACATCCACACACTGAAGGGACACTGGGAAAAATATGGTTACCAAGCTCCCCAAGACAACCAGAGAACAACCAGTAAGTAATGACTGTAGCTGTGTTGGTAGGAGTCAAACATAGTTTTAGAATACTGTATGTTTATGAACTTATTTATATTTACATATTGATATGTACTGCACTACAAGATGCACTCAATATGTGTTTTTGTTGTGACTTTCTCTTACACAGAGGCCAAAGGTCAGGAGTCAGAAAGTGAAGATGAAGAAACTGAAGATGAAGTAGCAGATGAGAATGAACCTAAGTCAGCGAGAGGAGAGGGGGGAAGCCAGGAGGAGGCTGGAAGTAATCCCTTCACACCGCCTCCGACAGCGGGACCGCCGCCCTTTATTGACTTGCTGCAAACGCCGCAGCTCTCTGACTTCGGTCTGTCTGAGATGCAGCTGAAGAGAACTCTGGCTGGGTGCTCTGAAGTGCCCCCTATGCCTGAAATGAGCCTCCCTCACCCCTCACTCAACACGCCCGCACCACCACCCATGCCCTTAACCCCCAAATGTGCCCTGCGGATGGATGACGATGAGCTACAGACACCTCAGATGTCTGACTTTGGCATTTCAGAGCACACAATGTGTCTGAACAACGACTTTACTATGGATCTGCTCCGGAAGAATGTTGAAAAGCCCCAAAGGTAGAGCATAATGAGCATTACATAATGTTTATAGTATATGACCTCTACCGGCAATGCACAGGATTTGCAGCAGTACTGCTAGAGATCTTTCAAGTCAATAGTCACTGCGCTTATTACTGCTTTATCAGGTGTCCTCTTCTTCAACAGACCACCACAAGACATGCCTCTACCACCAGAAAACGCTCTAATGGACAGTTTGCACACAAAAGGTATGAATCTCTTAGAGCGTCCTCATCTTCTGAACTGGTGTCTTAAAGTTAAGCCTTAGCTTCCATCTTTAATTGACCTTTACCTCTGTTTTTTTTTTCTGTGGAAATTTACAATAAAGCCACCATCCTAGTTGCAAAAAAAAATAAGAGAAAGCACTGAAATGAAACCTGTTTTGCTGTCCCCTTATATCACATTGTTCTTATATCAGCTGCAGCACAGAACTTGGAGTCCCCAGAGACACCTGTGTTTTGCACCCCGGGGTTCAAGATCAAAAAGACAAACGGTCACCGCTCCCCACTTGAGCAAAGCAATGGTGACCCAGAATCCCCCGATCGCCTTAAAAACCTGCCCACCACCCCCGAGATCCCAGCATTTAAAACCCCATACGTGAACCGACTTGTCAGCAACAAAAAGGTATAAAGCATGCGGGTGTGTAGGACATTTCATTGATAATGATTAATTTCTTTATTACCTCATCCGGACTCAAAACTGAACACAACAACTTTCAGCTCAAGAGTTTTTGCATGTGTTCACAGAGTGCACGGCAGCCTGAGCCTATCAACATGCAAGCTGATGAGGAAACCGAGACTTGTGAACTTTCAACACATCGTAATGTTGGAGCAACCGGCTCCAAACGCACATGGGAATACGATGTGCCAGACATATCCATCATGGGTGTAGAGGACAATCAGATGCCGGAGATGCCAAACCTGCAGTCTGATTTGGGAAATGCTTTACAAACTGTAATTCTTTTTTTTTTTAAGCCACAGGTCAAATTCACTGCTATATCCCAATTAGTTTTTGAAAGATTAGTAAAAAATATCCTTGTGATTTGAAGGCTGGTCATTCATTTTTATTTGGTTTGAGGGTTTGGTAAATTTTTACCTTACAGCCTGACAAATCACTTGCTCAGTGTGGTTAAATGCGGTTTACAGATACAATATTTAATTGATGATACAATGGAAATGATAATGATGGTAACTTGGTATATTGCAAGACAGACCTCTACTGACCATCATATTTACATCATACTTTACTGGAAAATATAGCCCTGAAATGGCTAAATAACCATTCTTTTCTTTCTTTTTTACTTTCTTTTTTTCTGTAGTTTCACAAAAAGTTTGTAAATGACTAAGAAAACAAAGTGCTTGGAACAACAACTCAAATTGATAAAATCCACAATCAGTTTTTTCAGTTAAAAAAAAAAGTATTGCTAAGTGTTAATCACTATTCTGTATTTACTTAATACAGTGAAATAAGGATTTTTTTTAAAATATGAACTTGGGCCTCTTTGTTTAATGCTTGCCTTTTAACCTGTCTACCTCCAGAGAAGTGCAAAAATGCTCAAGACTATGGAGCCCATTGTCCACAACATGGAGCTGGATGGACCCACCCAGGAGTTCAGCTTGGGGACACCTCGCATCAGGATGGACTACCAAGAGCCCATCACCCCAGAGATGCCAGACCTCAGCTCTGTTACACAGGACATCTGTAAGGTAAGTCCTGTTTATTCTTAGCTGATTAAATATAGACATTTGCTATAGACAATTTTCTGAACAATAAGTTTTTAGATTTAGATTTACTTCCCAGTAGAGATGCACCAATACCACTCTTTTTTTTCTTTTTTCTTTTTTAAGACCAAGTACAAGGACTTACAAGAAGTACTTACTTGCCGATATCGAGTACCGATACGAGTACTTACTGTAATAATCCCTCTGGGGTCTGAGGGTGTTTTCAGACACACAGATGATTTTGGCCTGCTCTGATATTGTTGTCAACTAGAACAAAGCAGTGTTTTCAAAGTACCATGCCTTTTTTCTATTCAAGGTTTAGTGCCCATGGGCTGGGCATTTCCCTGAGCGAGTGTCAATAAAACAAATCGTATAATTCTTGATATCAAAATCCTGAGTGAAGTTTAGAAAGAATGAACGTCATTCATGTGCATATTAAGTAGCCATGTGGTTTTACCGCTCCAGAGGAGAGGGTGGTTTGTTTACCCAGCCGCTAAGTTTACAAGATTTTCTCTAAATTTAAAGAGTCGTGGCTATATAACTATATAAACAGTTAGACTACAAACCGATAGGTTTCGTTTTAGCTTGTTTGTAAAAAAAATAATCGCTATTTGCAGAGTAGCGCTGTGGTTGTTAAAACAGCGCTGTGTAGAGACCGCATCATGAAGACAGAACCGATTGAAATATTGCTTTCTTCATGTTTATGCCTGTTAAGCTGATGGGAGACATTGGGCTGACACTGCTACTCCAAATATCAGTGGTGAAGCTTACAGGCAACAGGCTGCTGATGTGCTTATTCACAAAGTCATTGAGCTTTGGGAACGCGGTTTCTGTGAATCTCATACCTTGGCTCCAGTACACTGAGAAGACGTCGAACCCCAGTATTATTAACGACTGACGATGGCTAGTCGTCAAGTGCAATCATGTATTGGGTAAGGGCCTCTGTTATTTTACAGCCAAAAATCTCCAAACTGCTGGCATTGCTCCTCTTTCGCTGCTTATACCTGCTCGACAGTGAAGTTAATGTCGCGTTGCTATGAGGTGGTATCGGTTGTGGAAGTATCGGAGTAATTTTATGATTACAAGTACGAGTACACAGCATTGGACCGATACCCGATGCTGGTATCGGTGCATCCCTACTTCCCAGCCTTTAGCTCATGCCTGTATGGTTAAAAACAACAACAACTTGAACAGACCTCAGATGTTCCGGTACCGATATCAGTATCGGTATCGGCTCCGATACTGCCTAAAATGCTGGTATCGGGAAGTACTGGAGTTAATGCACCGATCCGATACCACGTAATAAAGCCCTAAAGAAAATCTACATTAAGTAGTTTATTTATGTTATTTTTCTGTTATAACTGACTGTCAAACTGCATAATAAAAGAAAGTTCTGTGGCATTCATTGTTTATGTTTCACAAAGAGTTTAACTTGAGCCAGACTGACAACAAAGATAGAAATAATATCACATCCATACAGGGATAGTAGTATACAGTTGTTAAAACATAATAAACTATATGACACACTGGTATCAGATTGGTACTCGGTATCGGCCGATACGCAACTTCAGGTATCAGAATCAGTAACGGGAAGCAAAAAATGGTATCGGGCCATCTCTAGTGTCAGATTTAACCTTTCTGCCATACTCTTCATGCTTTCCTTTTTAACTCATGATTTCCCTTTTGTTTTAAAGCTTGTGTCCCAGGCTCAGTTAAAGAAGACTGCCACGGCGGTTGTGCACCCAAGTATGAGGCCAGAAAACAGGTAAAGTAACTCAGAAAAGCACTTGCCTCTACCTGGAGATTGATTCACTTTGAAGAAATGCTTAAGATAAGGATGGCAATACCTTTACTAAGACCCCCCTACTAAAGTTGCAGACCAGACCAAATCAGACTGCTGCTGAGTAGAAGAAAAGAATATTAGAATGTAGTATTGTTTGTATATTCCTAATATATATTAGGTAATTTTGAGTGTGTTTTAGTTTTGTCTGTCTTGTCTGTTTTTAATTATGATTGATGTTTATTTCTTTCTATTTTGTTGCCATCCTGGTATCATTCATGCCTGTACTTTCTTTCAAATCAAGATTGTAATTGTAACATGTCCTCTTTTCAGAGCTGTGAGTCTGTCTGCGGTGTCGGAGAGCGAGTTCCAGAGTTTACCCAAGTACATGAGGCAGATGACTCTGTCCAACCTCAACCTGGCGGTCCAAAAAATCAACACATTCACGGCAGAGAGTCGAGGTCAGTGCTATAGTACACTTATGGCGTTTTTCCATTACATGGTGCCTGCTCTACTCTACTCGGCTCGGCTCGACTCGGCCGCGGTGCCCCGTCCTCCATTTTCCATTGCAGATTTAGTACCGCCTCATGCCTGGCGAGCGTGGCTGGTCGTCATAGCGAAGCTGCAGGAAACTGCCGTGACCTAACGCGACACACACACACACACAGAACGTCGAAGGTGTGTTGTTTTTGACTCTCGGCATGTGGCTGTTGCTAGAAGACACATTTAGTTTCAAAAGAAGCTGGAGGCAGCAAAAAAAAAACACCGCTGGCTAAACTATTTAAAAATGGCGGTTTTGTTCAGGACACCCCCCGTCTGTCGCTAGCAATGATGACGCAGTGATTAGTGACGATTCTCTCTGACCAATCAGTAGTCTGCAGGTTTTCACGTCACCTTTTGGTATCACCTCAGCTCACTTGGAACCTCGACGGAGATGATAATAAAACAAGTACCTGTTGGCAGGTACCAGGGACTTTTTTCGTAATGGAAAACCAAAAAAGGCGAGTAGAGTCGAGCTGAGTCGAGCAGGTACCATGTAATGGAAAAACGCCTTTACTGTATGTTATTAGGTTATTGTTTAAGTGTTTAAAACTTAAATGATTTATGAAAAAAATACATTATTTTTGTTTTTATAACCACTTCCAGCTATTAAATACTCCAGTAACACAGTAAATGAAAAAAAACCTCCCAACACACAGTTATCCACTCGCATGCTTTCAGCTTTTCAGGACTTTGTTCTACATCTGCATTCAAAACAAAGACGTTTCCAACACACTGAGCTTCTGTTGTTTCTTTTCCTTTCATTAAACATGTTCTTTTTGCAAATTCAGATTTTTATTTGTAAGGAAGCTCCGGGTGAAGCTAAAAACAGATATTTTTAAATTTATAATCCGTTTATTGTATTTAAGTAGCTGTGACATTCATTTTTGGTCCTATTGCCCAGCTTTGTTTGTTTTGCCTACAAGACATCCACGTTAACCTTTTTTCTCCGTGTTCGTTGTATTCATGGGCTAAATGTCAAGACATCAAAGTTCAGTAGCAAAGTTATAACTGGACCTAGTTGCAGTAGCAGGCATAAACCACATCAACTGGATCAATACACTCTACTATTACAACTGATCGTGAACCACCTGGCTACAACCTTTTAACCTTGTGTTGCTCCCTAGCACTATGTGACCACAAAAGCTGGAAATGCACAGTGTGATGTAACGGACAGCTTGTAAAGGCTCAAGTGGCAAGGTTATTTCACCTTGGGAGTTGGTTTACATCGGACAACCACAGTGTAATTCCAGAAGAATGCATGTGGTATATTCAACAGTCATTTGTGAGTTGTATCCCCCCCCCCCCCCAAATGGTTCATGCTATAATTAATACCATGTATGTTAACTAACAGTGGGCGCTTTCAGACTGCAAGTGGTGGTGGCCGCCGCTTGAAGGAAAAACTGTAATATTAAATAAAACTGAAAAGATTAAATGATGGTGACTAGAAATCAGAAAAAGATGAGACTCCGTAAACAAGAGTTACACCAAAGGTGTTAGAATGAATTAGTACAGTAGTAACACAAACTGGATTCATAAGCCTGTCAAATGGGTAAGATTTGTCTCCAATACCAGAACTAAACAATGTATCACCAATGAAAGAACTTGAGAGGTACAACAGTGTAATTAATCTAGCAAAAATACATTGAGTCTGCAAAAGTAAAATACCCAACAGCTTGCTCAAAAGTAATGTAACAGTTAACCTAGCTCAGGTTACCTAGAATGTTGTATTTGCATGGCATTAGCATACTGGCTAGCTAAGTCTGCACCAAACTAATTGCAGAGATATAATTTGTTATTAAACTAATTTGTTTAATGTATTATCTCAAACTTCAAAATGTCACAAAATGGTTATAATCAATGGAGTACCGACAGATAATGGTCCAACGAGGGCATTTGGACAGTAGACAAATAATGCCTGTTAATATATCCTTGGTCACAGAGCTGTTGAACTGCTTTGAAACTGTGCCAGCTGCTGTTGCCACTAGCAACCGAATGTTCAACAGAAACCAAGTGTTGGTGGCAGAACAGTCAATTTGATTGTTTCTTTTCCCATTTTATTCAGTTAAATAGTATGTTACATTATATACAAAAGTACCTTTTGTCACTCAAAACCGAGTAAGGACAACACAAATACCAAAACAAGGTTATTCCTCCAGTTTAAGTACATTAAACAAATCCGAGAGCCAGATATAGCTAAAAGCTTCGAAAAAAGAAAACGTGGGACGAAGAGCACTTTTTGTACTTTGCTGCTGTCTGATGCTTCTAATGGATTGCTGTTCTCTGTTGCCCTCTGCAGGAGAACAGACGGAGTTTCTGATGGAGGAGCTGAGAGGGATTTGCTTAGTTGGAAATAAGACCCCTGTATACGTCCTTTGTCTGACAGAGCTCAATAGGCTGAAGCACATGTTAGGAGTCGGGAACAACTCTGTGTACAAACTGTGCACACACAAATAAAAGTGTCATCCGGACTCACAAGAACCTGCTTGTACATCCATCTTATTTTTTTGTTTTCTTTATTATAAAATGTGATTATTTTTGTGAAATGATTTACATCATCATCACTTTGTTACAGACCTGAGCTTGATAAAAGAGGCAGATGAATATTACAAATGTAAATTAGTTTAATAAATATAACTAAATAAATAAAGGGTGTGTGTAATGATACCTTTTTATAGTCATAACACACATTAATCACAGAAAGATACATTTTATGCACACATTTACACACTGTTCTGAACACTGTTTACATGCAAATCATTCATAAAGTTAATTGTAGAAGCGTCTCTGAAACTATTTTTGGCAAGGTGAATTGGTAATAAGGGAGGGAGGGGGGGGGGAACTGTCTCGTCCAATTCTGTATTGTCATTTTGTTTAAATTTGAAAATGAAAATAAATAATGTTATTGTGCCACTTACTCTTTGAATTAAATCACTCATGGAAAGTGATTTAGTGGCTGCCATACATTTATGAAGCTGCTCTCTTTTCCTTTTTATTTTGGCACTGAATCTTTCCATGCATAGTACTTTATATAATTATATTTCTTTGTACAATATCGTTACAATTAAATAATATGCATTTTCTTGCTTGGAAAATAAGTTTATTTTGCATCTTCGAGAGACCTGCTTTGGGTGGCAGTCCCAATAAAAAACTGCCTAGGATCTTTACAGATAAAAGCTTCTGAATTTACCACCTGGGATCAATAAAGTCTTATCGTAACTTATAATACATCATTTCTTTTTGATTATATTTTGTATTATTCTGAATCTGCAAATTAAAAACTGTAAAAACTAAATGTAGTGGAGTAAAGTACGTTATTCTATTATATATTATATCGTGAATGATTCATAAAATAAATAATGATCAGCGCAATCACAGTTGTCAGCTGTGTTTAAAAGCCTGGTGTGTGTGTGTGTGTGTGTTGCAATAATGTGTGTTGCCGACTTGCCGTGTTATGTATTGACACTCCAGCACGGTAACATTATCGACAACCATGCTATCATTCATTGTATAATGTTACAAGGTTGATTAACAGTTAATGCTATTATAAATGTCAAGGTAACCAGGGTAACGTCTGCGCTAGCTAGTTAACAGCTATGTAGTTCACTCAATCTAACTCAAAAAAGGGCCCAACCCAGGAGAAATTACAATAGTAATGTTTCATAGTTTTTATTGATCCTAATATACTCCTACATCATGTATTAAAAGTATGCCTTGATGGATTTAGTGGAGCATACTTGTTTTTGTATTTTTTTTTTTTTTTTTTTATTATGTTTTTGCATGGAAGGGACTGATGAGAACAAAAATCTTTAAAATTGGTCCAGTATTTAGGGAGAATGTTCTGACCGTTATGTAACCCTATGGGGAAAATGTGCATTGTCAATTTCGTCCACTAAAAATTTTGCATTCAAACGAATTGTGCTCTCTAGCGTCTCGCTTTTTCAAATGCGTGTTGCAACTACGGTAGCCGTTATGTACCAAGAAGCTATGACAACATGTCTTCCAATTTTCGCTTTTTTGGCAACTAGGATTCCTTCTCCTGTGGCTCGGCATAAGTATGATCCTCCATTATGAACTAAAGTTCAGCGCAGGCTTTCAAATTTGCCGGGGCAGTGACAAGCGCCTCTCACTGATCTCCTTCTCAGTTTCAGTCACGTGATGCTGGCTCTGAATGAAAACGCGTTGTGGATTAGCTAGACAGGTAGGCCAGTGCTTCATGTCCCTCTCAGTGATTATAGTTTTTCAAAATGGGGGAACGACATGGAAGCCTCCTTGGACTTGTCCGTCCAATGTAAATACAGATAAGAAATTCTTCACTTACGAGGATAAGTCAGATCATTGGCAGAGGTAACTTTACACCAATGAGGACATATTTATGAATGAAGACATTGATTTTAGCTAATAAAATACTTAAAACAAGCAGACATATTTCCACATGTAAATGAGTGAATTAAGGGTTAATTTCAACCAAACCAGAGTGCTGATTGTTGAAACAGTAGAAAGACAAAGAAAGACGGCTTTTGATTTGAGTTTTATTTAGTGTCTTTCAACTTTATTTTAAGTGTATTTTACGATGATAAATGTACCGTTTATTTACATGGAGTCTGGTAGGTTTGGTGATAGCATTCTCTGAGCTGTTTACTCTTTAAAAAAGGTCTATCTCTGTAGGGATCATTTTCATAATGTTGTCAGACAATATCCTATACCAGGGATCTTCAACAGGGGGTCCGGGACCCCTAAGGGGTCCTCAGAGTCATAGCAGGGGGGGCCTCCAAATTATTGGTAATTTTTGAAAGTTTTTTCAAAATCAAAAAGTCTTAACATAAATCCAACATATTATTAGCAAATATTAATCCCAACTGATGATACGCTTACTGGCCTATTGGTAAGGTAGTCACTAAGATAGCCATCCACTGATGGTCAATTAATTAATTCATTAATTAATCCAATGTTTCAACATTAAAACATGATTTTTAAAATTATGCCAACAATTATTAGGCTATTTTATTAGCTTAGTATTCAATGCAATAAGACTGTATAAAGGCGTTAGGCCGCCCTACTTGTTATTGTAGTCCCAGTTGCATGCAACTTCATTTTATACAATACATGTATGGGGGGGTCTCTGGTCCGTCTCTCTTTCAGTTAAGGTTTTTTGATAGTTGGAGTCTGTTGTTGTTGGCTGACCTCAAGTAAGTAGTTCAAACAAGTATAGCTTTATTATATATATATATATATATATATATATATATATATATATATATATATATATATATATTACATGTGCCGGTGAGCTAACAGGGCACTGTGACATACTGTTTTAACGAGGCTCTAGTCGGCTTATTTTTTTAAGCTATCGTGAATATATTGGTATCATATGAAACTAGATGATCTAAGGAATCCATTAGTACCAACTAAATCACCAACTGCCGGTAAAAAAAAAAGATAATTGCTGCTGCAGGGGAAATGGCAATATAGCCATTGCTGGTCTGACTGTGCCCTGAGTCAATATTGGCATGTAGATGTCCTTAGGTCTGGACTCTTATCAAGCATGATACATTCTGGACAGATAGGACAATGTACATTGAAGTTACAACAACTTCCTGTTTCATGGTCAAACGCGCAAAATGGCCGCCACACGACAGCCATGCCTATTGACGAAAACTCAAACTTTTACCAACTTTTTACCAAGCTTTTACCAACGAGGTCTGTAGATTGCACAGAAAAAAATTTAAGTCTTGTAGTCAATCAGGTTAAATCTCTATGAGCACTTGTTAAAGTATGACGCCTAGAAATGGCGAAAAATTCCTACTGACCTGATTGTTTTGTAACTTAATGATGACTATAAATTACACCTACTTGGGAGACAGAAGAAAATTTGGCTAGCCGGCTCAACGGCAACCAAGAAAATGATTGCTCAGCGCTGGCTCCCCCCCCCCACACACACGTTTTGAATAAAACAGTGGTTGGCGTATTTTCTGTACATAGTTATTCTGGAGCTCTCTACAGCAAGGATTATCAAAGCCAAATCATCAACTATAGACCTATGGAAAAACAGAGCAGCACAGGTATCAGTCCTAATGACCTCAGCGCCACAAGAATTAAAGGAGAGTGACTAGGCAAGGTGTGATTTCTGTTTTTGTTTTTGTTTATTTGTTTGTTTTTGTTTTCCTCGAGACCGCAGAGGGTGGTAGGTGGGAGAGGGTTGTTGTTCTTGTTCAGTTGTATTTGTCTGTTCTGTATGTTCAAAAAATATAAAAATAATAAAAAGTTGATCTTAAAAAAAAGAAATGGTGAAAAATGCACTAAAATTGCACAGTAAATTCAAAATGGCTGACTGCCTGTTGAATTTAGGGTACACGCCCAAGAGGCTTTTTTCAAGAACTCAACATGTAACATACAGTATGTGTACCAACTTCCGTTGATCTACGTGAAAGTTAATGGAGGGGGCTTTTACTTTGAAAACGGTTAGGTAGCATTATTTAGCCATTTTGTCACACCCAAGCAAGAAACCCATAAACTATCCAATTTTTCACCAACCATGATGCATGTGCAAATTCTGGTAAGTTTTTGAGCATGTTAAATCCCTCCAATGGGATTAATTGCACTTAATAATAATTCCTTCATTTTCAATAAGGTCCTCGCAAGCGGTCGGTGCTCGGGCCCCAACAAATGGTTTTAAATGACTTTGCTTGGATTAAAAAAAAAGGTAATTTTGGGGTAAAGGTACCCCCATATAGGACATATAGCACAAATAAATTAAGAAGTCATATCTGATGGTTGTATGTAAAGGATCACAATGGAAAATTAATGTATAGACATAAAAGTATACGAAAATAGCATCTTCAGAAGCAGAGATGTACACTTTTTTGTGTATCGCTGTGACATAGGGGCCCCAAATTTCAACCCCTGAATTTACATTGATCCACTAAATATATAGGCTAATGGTACACTTTTAATATGTTATTTGGATGTCTCTTAGGATCACATAAAACCTTGAATGACTACTATTGCAATTTCCCCTGGGTCAAACCACAGATTCACTGGACTACGTCTTTTCAGTCCGGCTGCGACTTTTTGTTGTTTTTCTTTAGCTCGTCTTATTTGACTCCTGTAACCATATAAAGTTAGTACTTTTGGCGATTTCCACATTTGGATTGATTTACCATGATGTTAACGGTAAGCTATTTTTTTTACCCTAGGATGGCGAAGGCATGGGAAAGGAATGACCCGCCCTACTCTCCCTCTGATTAGCTAGCACTTGCTGCCTGCTCTGGTTGGGTTGGTTAGGTTTAGGATAGTTATGGTAAGGATGTCAAGGTAAGCCAATCAAAGGCAGAGTAGGTCGGGACATAACTTCGCCATCCTAAAAAGAAAACTCGCCTAAACACCGCCCTGGCAACTGTCTACTGTCTCATATATTAATACATCCATGTTTTTAAAAGCAGTTCATGCCGCCAGAAATTCAGCACGGGGAGAGCAGAATCTTTGCGCGGCAACCGCTTCAGTTCATACCCCTACCGCCGTGATCAAAGCCGTTTTCCCTCTGCCGCTTACCCCTCACTGAAATGACTGAGAAGCGGTTACCGCGCGGCAGTGTGAAAGTCCAGCGTTGTTGCAGCACCGCGTGAGTAAAGATCGCATTTCAGTGACGTCGCCCGAAGATGGACCAATTAGATCGGTGAATGCAAACGACAGTTGATGATGGCAACACAGGGTTTTTTTCAGCCTCTAGGCAGCCACCATTTTGGGAGTCAAAACACCCAACAAACAGCAGTGCACACCTCCACGCTTCTCTCGTAGCCTTACTATGGTTCACACATGTGTGGTGGCAGGCTGTAGGAACAGAAGGACACCAGGCACCACCTTATCTTTCTACCGTTTCCCCCGGGACCCCGAGAGAAAGCAGCGCTGGATAGCTGCTGTGAACCGAGAGGGCTGGGTGCCAAACGACGGCAGTCGGCTGTGTAGTACTCACTTCCTCTCAGGTATGAATGCAGTCACTGAGGACAACACGGAAACAAAAAGTAGTTTATCCCACTGTTTGTCAGATGCATGCCGCTGGAATTCCACATAGAAAACTGATAGATGCAGAATGTAATTATTTTCTATTAACTATTAAGTTATGTTCATTATCTATTACTATTTATTAGCCAATCAATCAACCAATCGCCTTAAAATGACATACTTTTACTAAGGCTAAAACCTCAAAGAAATCAGTTCCATTGATGTTTAACGGAAACTCTAAACTATTTGCAGTTGTGGCTTTAAATATTACGATGAACTGATATTCAAACTTGAACTCAATTTATTCTACATCTCAATGACTTGTACCAGTTTTTGATTTATCTGTTCAGTTCATTAGGACAAGAGGCTGTAATGTCTGTTTAGTAATAGTTCAAATAAGAGTGGGAAAACTGTACGGTTTTTTTTCACATCTTTTATTTCATAATTTGCCTGTTATGGTGTCTGTACGTTTTAGTTTGCCATGCTGTTGTTGATTTTAAAGTTAGAAAATTAACTATATATATATTTTTTTTTATTGCTATGTTAATTTTTGCCTCAATGTGGTACATTAAGATCAATTTGTTACACAAACTGTGTTTCTTAATGACAAATTAATTAAGAAAAAGACAAGTTAGATACGGTTACAATAAACTATTGACATTTCATTTGTGCAAAATCACACTTGTGTGTATATAGTAACTGTATGATAGTAACTATAGTATACTAACTGAGCTATTTTCCAACCAAACAGGCCCTATATTGTCCCACCCACAAGAAACATCAGTAGACAGATCCTAAACCAAAAAATCTGTTGCTCTTTCAGCTGTTATCAAGCTGCTTTTTAGATGGGACAATGTACCACCTCAAGTAGGAGGGAAAACATGGCTGCTTGTCCTCAAACTCTCCTGACTAAAGTAGACTGTTAGGGAAGTGCCATAAACAGACAACACACAACAGACAATTCCTTTTTTTCTACTTTTTTTTTCCTAGATCTTTCACCACCTTTCCATTTACTACATCCTTTTCCACATGCAGGTAAACAGGTGAAGAATCCACGTTCGCCAGATTATGTTCCTTCTGTGTTCACATCAGATCCCTTATCCCCAGAGATGAAGGAGCAAGGTGCCTTGGAGATCCCGGACAAGCAGGAAGCACGCGTAGAGGCGGCTAACGCCTTGTTGTTCCTGCAGGGCCAGGGAAGGTCTGTGGTGGCGGAGTGGGGCCAGGAAGAGCATCCTGAGGAGAGGGAGCAGAAGGCCGCTGTGGAGGAAAGCGCGTCTTCTTCCCTCAGCACTGATGAAGACGATGACGACGACGATGAATCTATGAGTGACAGCAAGAAAGGAAAGTATGCTCATACGTGTGATGCAGCAGTTAACTTTGATGACGTCCTGAAAGCCCTGAAAAAGGAGAACCAGACCCTCAGGGAGTCTGTGGACAAAATGTCCCTCTCTGAGAACTCTTTGAGGAACGATGCAGAGAAAGTCAAGTTTTACACTGGTCTGCCCAACTACTTTGTCCTGGAGACGGTCATGTGGCTGCTGGCGCCTCACATGGACGGGATGAAAACCGTGAAGCTCTCCAAGTTCCAGCAGCTGCTGCTGACACTGATGCGACTCCGCCTGGATTTACGCAACCAGGACCTGGCTTACCGCTTTGGTGTTAAAGTCGGCACAGTAACCAGAACAGTGCACCAGATGGTCAACATCATGTCCTCCACTCTGGTGCCGACAGCTGTTTTCTGGCCCTCTAGAGCCGAGCTCCGGAAAAACCTGCCGGCAGCTCTGCGCACCTCCCACCCCGACTGCGCTGTCATCATAGACTGTTTCATAGTGCCTTTTGAGGAGCCGGTTTCCCGGGGCAACCAGCAGCAGCAGCAGAGGGTGGTGCCAAGCTCTCAAGGGGTAGGGACAAGTTCTAATGTGTTAAAGTATCTGATTGGTGTGGCTCCACAAGGCGTTGTCACCTTCGTCTCTAGGGGCGTGCTGGGAAACGTCAGTGACAAAAGCCTGGCTGAGGGCTGTGGATTTCTCTGCAAGCTTCTCCCAGGCGATGTCGTATTGGCGAGTCGCAGTCTCAACATTGCAGATTCTGTGGCTGCCCGAGGAGCCCTGTTTACAATTGCTGGCACCTACCAAGGGGAGGCGCACGGGAGCTCGGCGGGCTCGCCACTGGCTAATACTTCCTCTGAGACAGTGAGTGTGCAGAGGCATGTGGAGAGGGTGATCTCCATGGTGAAGCAGAGGTACGCCATGCTCACAGGCCCTGTCGAGAGCCCCTTCACCACGGTCTCTGAGCGCACGTCGAACCTTTCAACCTTTGATAAGATTGTGCAAGTTGCTTGTGCCTTAAACAACCTGTGCATCTCTGCTGCTCCACTAGAGTGATTCGTACAGAAATGCCTAGTGCTCCTTAAAGTTGTTGTCTGTAAGATTTGAGTTAGGTTGTTTCTAGCAGCAGCTTTGGCTCTAAGATGTAATTGCAGGCAGGTGTCGACTGTGTGTCGTTGGTAGATTGGCAGCTCTAACCTGTGTGATGCCTTCACATGCTCCAGTCCACACCGATAGCAGTTTAGTCTAAGATGAGCTAAGAGCTAATACATCCATAAAGACACCGGCCGTGTGGGGTAGATGATAGAGCCGGGGAGGCAGCGGCTAGCTAACATGGCTAACTGTGCTAACACCGTCAACAGTGCTAACGCAGCCAGCGGGAATACTCACCGAGGCTATTGGAGAGGCGCAATGTTTTCCACGGTGAGGCCCTCTTGTCTGCATTAGCCATAGACAGTATATAAGAGTGGACCAACAGATCCCGTTGCTCTGGACGGAGACCAGTGAAGGATATTAGAAGCACTTTTCCGGTGAGCGCCAAGCGTTACTGCGCAGCCTCCAACTGAGAGAGATGACATAAATGTGACGTGAGCAACCTGTCTGAAAGTTGTAAGTCTTCTGGTAGCTGTGCCAAGAGAAATAGGAATAGGCACCATAGCAGGTTCGAGCTCTGAAGCGAAGCGTACCCCCTTTGCATTAGCACTGTTGCTTGTGTTAGCACGATTAGCCACGTAGCGATAGCATTCAATCTAACCAATGTGACACAAACACCCTACTAGCCACTGAGGCAAAATGTGCAGACTGATCTCACAAAGTGCCGTATGTATGACACGCCAGTTCGTATGCCGTTTTTGCGTGTTATAAAGGTTCGCGTCCCGCGTGTGGCGTTTGTCAACCGTTTTTAAAAAATGTTTTTTTAATAAAGCCTTTCCCAATGTTCTTTCCCTAAACCCACCCTTAACACGCATGTGACGTTGTTCTCGCAATAGCACGGCACTTTCTCATGATAACACCACGTGGCGTTGCGTTTTCATAACCTTAGCTCATGAAGTGGAGGCTGAGGAAGAGAGGCCAGCACTGCTTTCCTTATTCGCCTCACCCGGGGAGGAAAGGGCCGACCGTCCCCTCCGACCCGAGTGCAGTGCCTCACATTGCTAAAATATTAGCTGACACAACATTGCTAACAGTGCTAACATCTAAACCAACCTGAGCATCAGAATGTGCAGTAAAGAAAAATTCCCGAGGCCATACCAAATTTAAGGGGGTTGTTGTTGGTGGTGCTGCTTTCTCCAGAAGGTACGGCACGAGCCAGCCTGAAGCCTGGGTTAGGGTATGAGCAGGTTCCGGGATGGCAAGTGTTGGTCCTATCCCGAAGCTCTCTCCGGGTTAGCGGCGTTACCGGCTATCATGTTCTGAATTTTCGTCCCGAAAAGCGACTCCGAGAGAGGGTAGTTCGGTACAGGGAGTACAAATCGGGCATCAGGTGTCTGAGTCCCACCTGAGCTGCACACAGATCAGCTTTAGTCGATGGAAGAGGTTGACATGTCATCTCAGCCAGCATCAGCTCGGTCCTCTTGTGGGTCAGGGAGTTTTTTTTATTTATTATTTTTTATTTGGACTCAAAGTTGACCGGTCTTCGTTCTCTGTCTGTTGATCCGCCATTGTGAGTTAGCAATGAAATGTAGCGCCCGGCCCGGGTTAACGTACCGTTTCTTTGCATCTTTCCGCGTCGGAAGTTTCCAAATTCCGAGTATAATAAAACGCAGCATCACTGGCACTGCCAAGCTCCACCTGGGCAGGGACAGACCAACCGCTGCTGACTGACGTAAAAGGCGCCACTAACTGCGCCGGATTTAAATTTAGGGCGGGAAAGTCGCCACAGACACTCAGATTGTATTACTTGACAAAGCAGCAAATACAAGCGCTTTCATCAATGGGTCATAGGCTCAATCACCATTGTTTTAACTCACTTTTTGATAGATACTTTCTAGACTAACTAGATGAAAATCTTACGGACAATAACTTTAATGCTGGTCACTTAAGTTCCCTTTACTGCTTTGGACCTTGTTCTCCCACTACATCCCAGTGTCAACACCTCATGATTACTCTAGAAAAGTGATTCATACCTGTAGGGCCGCAACTAACTATCATTTTCATTGTCAATGAATCTGTCGATTATTTTCTCGATTAATAGATCAGTTGTTTGGTCTATAAAATGTCAGAAAATGGTAAATGGTAAAACATGTTGATCAGTGTTTTCCAAAGTCCAAGATGACATCCTCAAATGTCTTGTTTTGTCCACAACTCTAAGATATTCAGTTTACTGTCGCAGAGGAGAGAAGAAACTAGAAAATATTCACATTTAAGAAGCTAGAATCAGATTTTTACTTTAAAGGTGCAATATGTAATATATGTACTGTATTTAATCAATAAATTACCATTCATCACATATTCACATATTCATCAGATATTAAGGAAACATGCCAAGTTGAAATACTATGTTTTCTGACAACAATGCTAATGTCATTATTTTTTGCTTTTGAAATCCGTGACGGAATGTCTGTTTGTGTTTTGGCCTGTGTGTTGGTATCAACTGCCTATTTTGACAGCCAGGCAGGGTTGCCAGATATACCTGTAAACACGTAAACCCAGCGCGCTACAGCTGTAACGTTAGTACAGCCATGGAAGCAGCAAAGAAATGAACGGGATCAACGAAGATAGATTCATTCTACCCACCCTCCTTTCTAAACGGTTGCAAAACCAGAGACGAGGTAAAACCTAAACACGGGTAAATATTGGAGATGCATTTAAAAGATGGAGACCGTTTAGAGCCTAAAAGAACACAAAGTTGACTAATATCCTCCTAAACAGGTAAGCGTTGAGGCTTCATTCATTTATGTCACGGCTAACATTTTCATTCATTTCAACATTCATGTGCTCGCATTGAATTATATAGAGTACTTGAGTTAGTTACTCGCAAAAAACATTTAGACACAGCCGGTGAAGTGATCCTGGCTGGCGCTAACGCTGCCATGCTAATACACGCTAGCTAACTGCTAACGTAGGATCCATGACGTATGCTTCTGTTCAGTGGGCATAGCCGACAGACAGTGACTGTGCCTTGGGTACAGACGACCGTGAGGTCGCGGTCTTTTTAGCGGCTGTTGCAGTGACATTAAGCCCAGAAAAGGTGGCTGTCAGTCGGGCACAAAGCTCCGCAAGGTCACTGTCTTTTTAGCGGTCGTTGTTGTTACGGTTAGTTAGTCGATAAAAGGTGACTGTCAGCCGGGTACAGAGCTCCGCGATGGGCTTTTATAACTGTCAACATAGCAGCATCTAGCAACTCCGCTGCGCTGTGGAGTAGACTAGCATCAAGCTAACAGTGACATTGTGTGACGTTTGGTTCAGCGTTCTCAACCTGGCAACTCCTGTGAACTTCGACGCTGGGGAGGAGGGCCGGGGGAGACGAATTTGGACTGCAGTAACCATTTTAAACGCTAGCTGTCAGTATTACATATTGGACCTTTTAAAAAAAAAAAAAAAAAAAAAAAAAAAAAAAAAAAAGGCTCAAATCGATTAATTGATTATCAAAATAGTTGACAACTCATTGATCTTTGCAGCTCTACATACCTGTATCCACTTTTATTATTTACACTTTCAGTGTATGTAACTCCCTGTTATCTAGGTCGCTTTGTACTTGGAAATGAGAGCAAATCCAGAAACCACATTTCTAAGACAACTTATGCAACTGAACTGCAAAGGATGTTTTTTTTGGAATGACAACTGTGTGAGTAAAAAGTACCTTTTTAAATTTATCTTTATTAGCCATTTGTAAATATGAGGTATATATGATCTGCAGTTTGGGTGGTGCAGACAAGGTTCCCACTAATCTAATCCTGTCTAAGTCTCTTTTTTTCTTTTCATCCCCAACAAATACAGTATTACAGCAGCTGACTTCGCTGATTGGTTCCTCCCGCTGTTGCAGAAAGGGGGTATGTTGGTTAAACTAGCTGTTTTATTGCTTCCCTGCTTATAAATCAAGAACAGTACACACAATACAACGAGATATAAAATAGGTTAAACTTACAAGAACAGTATGTGTAGTAATGCAGCTCTTCGATAAGAGTTTTCTCCTGCCTGTTCAGCATGCACAGATAGAAACATGGTTAATGGGGGTTTTGAAGGATTGCCTTTTTGGGGATTTTCACACGTTTCTGCCTGCCAACTGCATTTTATAACAATAGAATACAATCACGACGGGATGATTAGCTACCTGTTAGCACAGACAAACATACCACCCACAGACCAATTTACCACCATATGGCCAGAGTCTGGTGTTAATTTATCTGCTGTAGAAACAGAGCTCATTTCCAGGTTTTTTTTCCAACAATAGCTTCCAGGCTGACTGCACATTTCGGGATAGCAGATACTTTCTTCAACAGGGCTTTTCTGTAATGATGCTTTCTACACAAAATAAACAGCCCTCCCTGTAGAAACTTTAAACTGCTGGGTGTTAAATTAACTGAAACTGACCAAAAAAATGAATAGTTTTCACCACAGGTCAGGATTAACTACAAAAATGTCCAGTCAGTGATGTATACTTAACAATGATGTCAATATTTACCACACTAAATGGTTTAAGATGTTTGTGCGGGTTGCATTTTTCTATTCCACATCAGTATTTTGCTAAAATGGTTAAAGCCTTCTTACACAAATCTTGAGATTTCTAAAAGATCTTTGTGTAGGTGAAGAAGAAAAGATTACTTTTGTTTCCCAATTCATTTTCTATAAGTATACGTCTAACATCACATATTGGGGAGCAGGATTATATATGAAATCTGAAATTCTCTTTTACATGCTTCCGCAATTCATTACCGTCATACTGAATCAAAGTATCAGAGAAGTGATTGAAAGAGATGCATTATAAAAGGCATGTTTTGTTTTTTTCACAGACGCACTTTGAGAAGTACATTTAGTTTGTGACGCTTAAATTGTCATTTGCTTTGTTCAATGTGTCTGTTCTAATTGAATGAATGCGTTTTGGATCATGAGTACACACCACAGAGACGCCTGTTAGTTACAGTACAAGGCTGGAGGCTATTTTAAAAGAAAGGTTACCCAGCCATTGAAATGTTTGCCAAATTAAGCTAAGATACAGACTTACATGTAGTCACATAAACTAAAAACTATGTTTTTATATACAGCACATCTTGAGAAAAGATCTCATTACTTGCGTAAAACAAGACCCTGCTTACTTACATACTACTTTTGTTGCCCTGCATTGCTGGTGCCTTAGTTTGTAAAGCTTGTACTGCTGTTACACATCAGCCTGTGTTTTCTACAGATATTTATTTTTGCATCATACAATTATGCTTTAGACCCTTTTTCTGGTTGCTAAGCTAGATGTGCATAAACGGTCGGCAATCCTTGTTATTCACTAAGTTTTATGTGTGTAAAGTAAGACGTGTTACCATTTTTATGTGTTATGGTCTTCAACCTTCTACCATGTAATGTGTATGAATTCCAAATGATGTCAAGTAATTATACATAGATTATCTCTTAAGAGAAACGTGTTGGGTGTTTTTGCTTTAGCTCTGGGCCCAAAATCAATTGGGGAAAGGTTCTTACACACGATGGGAAGCTTGTTACAACAACAGACACTTACCTGGCTCGGTTCTGGTGCTGGGCTTTAAAATGCGTTGCTTCCTAAAGGAAGGAGTGTGTAGTTCAGATAGGCCTGCTATGGTAGCCCAAAGTGGAATGTGCCTTCTTGGATGTTTCCCTCCCATGGACGGCTTTGTGTCTTTCCTGACCAGTTAGGTTTTTCATGTGCTTGTAATGTAAGCTGTTGTGGTTTTTGAAGAACATCAAACTGATTTTCTGTCTCCTTGTGATGTCTCCCCTTTTTTTTTTTTTTTTGGGTGGTTGTCACTGCTAATTTTAACTAGGGTTGGGCATTATTTGGATTTTAACTATTCTGATTCCGATTCTTCCTTTCGATTCCGGTTCTTATCGATTCTGATTCTTTGAGGGGTGGAGTTGAAACGGGTCACATTCCTATTTTCACAAATAAGAGGAAAGCTTTATTTTGATTCAATGGTGGTTTGCAGTTTTACAGCTTTTTCAATGTACGATAAAGCCACACTACAGTAGAGCGCTGCTTACTGTGCTCCAAGGCTGCAACACAACAAGTGCCTGGCCGCTTCGGAAACCAAAACTTGCGCATGTTAAATTTGGAAGCGATGATCGGATTTGAAACCGAATCCTCTAAACGATTCCAACAAAGAAATGATTCTAAGTGGAATCGTAATTTTTGATAATTTTCTCGATGCCCAATCCTAATTTTAACTACCAGTCTGTCTTCTGTTTACTCCAAACTAACCAGAAATGTGAAATTAACCGGCACTACTAAAGGCCCGGACACACAGAGCCGATAATCGGCCGTTGGACAGTCTGGCGAGGTCAGTGACTCAAGTCTGTTCTGTGTGTTCCGTCGTCCGTCCGAGGGGCCGTCGTCCTTCATTTTGGCCGATTTGACATGTATAATCGGCGGGGCGGGCACTGCCGGCAGTCGGACTCAAATGACCCATCTGATTGGTAGAGTGCTAACCCAGAAACGGGGAGCGGGATGAGCGTGACTAGAACCTCTCAAAATCTGACGAAAATCTTTTGAACTGACCTTTGTCGATCTGAAATGAAGACAGAGTCAGCAACTGCACGGCCTATTTCTCTCTTAAAATGTTTTCAGAAACACGTTACGGTGAACTATTTTAGTCCAATATGAGATTGTATTCTGAACAAGCTGCCATGAGAGTCTGTCTTTGAATTTCCGGAGAAACCAGACCCACGTGACGCGTTCGTCCAATCAGCTGCCGGTTTTAATTTTTGGGCGACAATACAGATTAGCGCCGCCTGCTGTTATGGAGACGTATTACGTCTCGTCGCTTTGGTGTGTTCCGAGGCACTTTTTTGACCAATTTGGGGAGACTGATCAGCCCAACTGCCTTTTCTGCTGACGTTTGGCCGTCGGCTCTGTGTGTCTGGGCCTTTAGGTTGATGAAAAGAGAAATTTTGAATAATGATTTCTTCCTGTTTTTTATCTTCAGTGGTGCTTGTGCTTTTTTTGATTAACAGACATTCTTCCTTTCTGAAGTGATGACTCACCACACTGATTTCTGGAAACTTGAGCGCTTGTCGGTTGAAGGATTAAGAAGAAAGCTTTTAGACTGGCGAGCTGTTGACTGAGAGTAATAACTTCAAAGTGGGAGCAAAATGCATGTCTTCCTGTACACTAGATGGCTTTTTATCAGGGGTGACCTAACAAATACCAGTGTTAAGAATAGTTAACAGCAAAACCTTGGTGAAATGAATGGTGGTTAAATCTCCGTCATGTTCTAGAAGAAAGAACACTACTTTTCATTTGGGTTTTATATAAGGTGATGCTCCTTCCATAAAGCAGCACTTTCCATTAATTAATTCCATTAATAAACAACTATGTTAAGATGAATCATGTTCACAAACTGGTTTATGACTTTTGTAAGCCTCATCTCTGTTTATCTCACACCACACCTCTATTGCCATGCTGTTTGCCTTCATTGTTATGGTTATGGGTGCATGTGCTTCCATGATGTGTATGTGGTGTAATTGTTTGTTTGGGTATTCTTCATTACTGCCTCTGTGACTGAAGAAATAATGTTTGAGAAAAGCAGCAGTCTTTCTATGTGTTGTGTCTATACAGGTATTTAAGTTGCCTGGTGGGTGTGCTACCCCCTCTTTTTCTCTATGCCTTTCATTTACAATAGAGTAAAGGCCTTTTTTTTTTTTTTAGACCTTTATTTCCACAGGACAGATGAAGACATGAAAGGGGAGAGAGAAGGGGAATGACATGCAGCAAAGGGCCGCAGGTCGGAGTCGAACTCGCGGCCGCTGCGTCGAGGAGTAAACCTCTATAGTGCGCCTGCTCTACCAACTGAGCTTACCCGACCACGGAGTAAAAGGCCTTTTATTTGCATTTACTCTGATCCGTGGCCTCATGGCTTATTGGTAAAAATTCATTGCGAAGCCAGAGAGAAGTGTCTGACTAATGTACTGATTTAAAAAAAAAAAATTTATCAGAGGGAGAAATCATAGCTTGGGAGAAATGCATTGCAGGAAGCCCCTCCTAGAATATGTGCGGTCAGAGAGGAAGAACAACCGAGACCTCTCACTCTGTTGCTTTCTCTAAAGTCACTCTGTGTAGAATTTGAAAGTTTCAGCCTTTAGCGCCCCTGGTGGTAGAAAGCAATGCAAGATGCTACCCCAGAATTATTTTATTTTCTTATTAACAGAAACATGTCATTAGAATAATTTCAAAGCTCTTGTATTATCACATAAGAACTCTACACATAATGGCTTTTGTTTAGTTTTTTTCATTATAAGGATCTGCTTTTAGAAAATGAGCGATATTGCCGAAAGGTGCACTTATTTTTGTTAAGTTTTAAATAGTCTGGCGTTGCCAGACCTATCTCCATAGCGCTGTCGTTTGCATTGCTGTTCACACAAAACAGTAACGTATTTAAATTAGCTGGATACATGGCTAAACATCATTTGCTCATACCAGTGTATCACCGTGTGTACTTCGTTCACAGCAATGCCGCCAAGCTGTCCCAAAATGTCCCAGTTAGATAGCAGGGCCTAAAGGCCGTGAACAGAGTCTTTGTAAATCTTTACAATCATTCCCTGAAAGAACCAAGCAGGCCTGTCTTGTTGCACAATCCAAATCTTCTTCAAAACTAGCGTGTAACTTGCTAGTTTGTTGTCGTTTCCCAAAGCTGATATCACATTTAAATAAACATGATTGTTAGTTAAGCTACTGGTAGATAAGCTACTGCAATGTACTCAAATAGCATTAGTAGCCTACAATTCATTTAGCAACACAATAACCTAATCTTACTTTACTTTTACTTAACCTTTTTAGTTATTGCACTTTAGCTGTTACTTTATACACTTACTGACAATTTTTTGCCTTAAATTTGACTGTGAGCAACTGCAACTTAACAATTTCCCCGAAAGGGATCAATAGTTGTTCCTATCTAGAACTAAAGCAAAGCCACACTGAGTGAGTTATCTGTACAATAGACGATCTTTGGCTCGGTAATGACGTGCGTCGGTCCATCACGTGACCTGTGGAATGTGAACAATGCAGCGAGTGTCCAACTTTGTGCTGCATTTCTGAGAAAATGGAGGCTCATTTCATCATATTTACCCAGTTCCTCTGTCTTTACTGAACTCTTCGGTTGTTTCTACGCGCTCATCAATCGAGAAAGGGACTTTAAGAAGGTGCCGTTTGACGGGATTTACTCTTCAATCCGAGTTATTCTTGCTACTTCTATCACATGGTAAGTTGAGACTTACTTTTTTGTGGAGGGGAGTGGTGGTCTAAACTTATTTGCACGACTTGTTGCTGAGGAAAAGATCCGTAATGGTGTGTTCATGGTGTGTGTGTGTTCAAATGAGGAGAATATAGAATATTTGATTTATTTTCTTTAGGGTTAACATGAATACCTCAGTTCTTTCTGCATAGGAATGTTCTGGTATTGCTCCTCTCAGCCCCCAGCCCCAGCCTGGGATACAGTTGGGAAGGCCACAGGACGTTAAAACAGGGGTTTCTGACCGTTTGCATGCCCAGGGGCCCCAGGCAAAAACTGTAATGTGCTCTACACAGAGACCGTTTTCTAACGGTTTAAAGCTTTGGCACGACTGTGGAAAGTAAACTTCTAAACAGAATAGTCTGTTCAGTCAGTTATGCTGAAATTCCCATGTTTTTGTTGCAAACCCCCTAATTTATGAACCTTTAAGGGGCCCAAACTCCATGTTAGGGGCCACTGAGTTACAGTAAAGGACATCCAGCTATCCATATTGTGTATATACTTTGTGTATCAGAACACCCTGCTTTCATTTAGAAGTTTTAGTGGCGATTCTGCATTCATTTATCTTTCACAGATAACACAATGGGTGAAATAGTATCTGAGTCTGTTGGGTCAAGAGGGGTGAAAATATAGGAGGAAAAGGTAGAAAGAAATGCCCAGGATGTATGCATATCATTTGATATTGTCACTCTTTTCCAAGCCTAATGGCCTGCACAGTTTGGCACTGATGCAACCAAGTGTTTTATTCAGATGTGCTACTACTACTATGCTCAAACACACACCTCTCAAACATTGTGCAGACGACTCCTTTTGAATGCTGAGCAGCAGGCCTGAATTTTGCAAACCCAAATCATAACATCCAGGTTTTATTTAGACACTATGTTCCTGCCAGCCCGTCCCCTGAAGCGGGATGTCATATTTTTTTGAACAATTATTAGGCCTATTATACTTTGACTATGGTGCTACAGTGTGTCGTCAGGTATCAGGCCACAGCTGGGTTTAATTCTGTCAGGCAGTGTGGAGTTATCTCTCAGGGAAGAACCACGGGGCTGACTGCAGTGGGAAATCACCACTGGACTACACACATATGTTGGCTGTGGCTATTTAGGCTGTGTGGTGTGTTTTATTGTACACCAGCAGGTAACCAGGGGAATAAAACAACAACAGGGTGGCAAAATAGAAGAAGAAGCTTGGTGAAATTTGGGATAAGACATTTATGTAGATGTAAACTCTGCTTCTTGTGCTGTGGCCTGGGTTGAATTTGAAGTTCATGTGTGTCTGTTTCTGGAAAACGGTGAACACCACAGACTGCAAAAGTATGCCGGTATAGTCATGGGCGTAGCACAAAATTCTGGACCCTGTACAAAGGCATTCTCTATGGGCCCCTCCCCGCATCCACAGCTATTCATTCTAGCATCCTTTTGGACCCTCCTCACATGAGGGCCCTGTATCCTCAGTCCCCTTCCCCCTCCCAGTCCGAAGCCCCTGGGTATAGTGTCTGTCACGTCATGTGTAGTGTGTTTTTTTTTTTTTTTTTTTTTAAGGGATCTTTTAAATGCTGAATTTGGATTTACAATATTTTCTGTTAACTGCATCACACAGAAATATATTCAAATCATCATACCAGGGAGAGTTCCACACCACTTTAGCTTTCTCACTGATTACAACTGATTTTCACTGACAGGCCAATCTTTTTCTCTCTCATACAGACCATGTGTCACTCTCTTTCAACTTCAGTAAGTTTCCCTCAACTGTTTAGGAAGTTGGTGGTGATGGTGCAGTGGATATGACCCATGCCTTTGGTGTGGGAGACTGGGGTTCGACTCCCACTGCGATACATCAACCAATGTGTCCCTGAGCAGGACGCTTAACCCATAGTTGCTCCAGAAGTGTGTTACCTCTATTAAAAAAAGTCGCTTTGGATAAAAGCATCAGCTAAATGACATGTAATGTAAAAGTTGTGTCCTTTCCCGCTCCACCATAATTTCCCCAGAGACATTATAGTCCAAATTCTCTCAAATCTATCAAACAGGTAAGACATTATCTGGGCAGCACTGGTAGAGTCTGGAAGCAGTCAGGAAGGGTCAGATTTTAATCTGTAAATGTTACCAAATATTACCAACATACCAGAACATATTTCGTCCCCAGCATTTTGTCAGAAGGGGAAAATTAGGTCTTTTTGGAGAAAAACAAACAACAACTACAGTACATTTTGGAAAAGGGGAGGATGAATAGGATGTAGCAACCAGCACAGCAAGTGTGTGACAGCCTTTTTTATGCCGCTTTTCCACTGTAGGACTCTGCTCTTTTTTGGGTTTTCATGAGCAAAAGTTATGGATGGGACCTGGCATTTTTTTGGTATCACCTCGGTCAAGGTTCCAAGCGACACTAGCGCGGCATGGGACATGCTGCACAACCCTGTGATTTTTAATTAGCCAAGGCACCGTCAATAGCACTCAATCTAGATTTAAAAAAATGGCAGCCCACAAAACTATCGCCTCTGATTTCCCAAATCTATTTAATACTGATTCACAGGGTCATAATTTGATTCAATATTCAATTCAATTAGAATATTATTTTAGTTACAATGCCCATTTTGCTTGGGTATGAAGAGAACTAATGCTGTAAATTGTACAAGGAACCCTCTAACCTGGTGCATTATTAGACATATTCATCCTTACATTAAGAATTGAGCCCTATATATATATATATATATATATATATATATATATATATATATATATATATATATATATATATATATATATATATATATATATATACACACAGTCCTATTTAAAGCCAAAGGTCGTGCGGAAAAAAAGTTGTCCATTTCCTTTCACTTTAGTGTAGTAGGAGTCAACATCTAGTGGCCATTAGAGGAGTTGCAGGTTGAAATGATTCACATTGACTTTGACATTCAGTAGAGTGTTTGTTTGCCTAAAAAAATATGGAAAATTTGTTGAATACAAGATTATTTCACTGGTTTCCTATGCAATTCAACTTATTTAATAGAAGTTTTGAACTGACATTTTTTGTAATATTTTGTGATGTTCTTTATTTGAAGAAATTATTGTTTCAGGCAAATTGACAAAACGTGGAATTATCTTTATCCGTTTGCAGATTTTTTTGAATTTACTTATTTTATAAAAAATGAAGACTTTAAGACAGTATCGGACTAAAAGACATTAAGTTGAGTTTTTCTTCAGTGCACATTTACTGTAGTGGGAAGTGTGCATCTTTTTGCAAAACTGAATTGCCTATTTTCAGGTTGAGTGTGGTTCAATTTAGAGTCAGTTAAGTTTAGAGTTAGGTCAATATGAAGATAAGTCTTAGGTATGTGTTGTTGAAGGGTTAGGGTTAAGTATGGAGGTATGCTGTCTGTTTGTGGATGTGTGTATGAGTTGTGCTTTTCAGCAGAGCGATGCACATTTGTTTCTGGTACATTTTAGATCATCTTGTTTTTTGGTTTATTTTGGTCAGCATAGACTTGTCCCAGACTGTCCCATGATTCAACAGTGGTATGAGTTTACTTGTAGTTACTTGTGGAATGGAATGCTCATTGGTTGGACATGGCGCCTAAAGCATCACAGGAATGGAGGCAAGAGATCCCAGAGATGGGGAAACATTTATGCAGCTTGGCACCCTTGTCCCCACCCTACCCCACCACCCACCATGTAAAAAAGAAACATGTTTTTATCAATACAATGTTTTATCTGGACAAACAGTGAGGGCTGTGTGCTTCTTAGAAATGGCCCAAAGGGATGAAGTCTGCCAGGGCGGAGGCGGGCGGGGGTGTAGTTCAAGGGCTTCTTATGATTGGTTACTGAATGCCATTATTCCAGTACTGCTGTGCTGTACTGAAAAGCTCTGGGCGATATGGTTGAGATTGTCATTAATAAGAATCTATCTAGAGAAAATATATAACAACGTGGTATGAACGGTTTTCCACTGTTTAATATTACAAAGGACCAAAATCTTCACATGTGGTATTTTCACTCACTGTAAATTCCCATTTGGAAGTTTTCTTTTAATGGTATGTTTAGTGTTATTCAACACAGACATGCAGGATTCTCCTGGTCAATGTAATTATACTATAGGTCTATGTTATGACCCATCAGTTTATGCAATTCAGTCAATTCTTTTATTTCATTTAGTTTCTGAGAAATCATGTTTTTAATGTTTGGCATGGCTGACATTTGCTATAAAAAAGAAGCCAGTCAAAGGTGTGAAACTAGATTTATTTTTCCGCTAGCAACATTGAATTACTTTTAGTTCCGGAACCCTGTACACCCAGAGTGATAGAGAATAACTCCTTCCACTTTGGAACTCTGCACAAGGCAACATAAAATACTTGTTTCTGATTGGCTAGCAGAATTTCGTTAAAACAGTTTAACCCTCATGTTGTCCTTGGGTCAAATTTGACACACACAAAACAGGCTGTAATTATCTATCAGCATACAGTAGGTTTCTCTGATCTTAACTATTAGTCAAAATAATTCATAATTTCTGGGTTTTTTTAATTGAAAATGAGGTATAATTTAATATGAATGAGGTTTATTGACTATGAATTCCATAAATACGTGTTAAACTAGTGGCAATTATTTGGAATGAAGTTGGCTAAGAAGATGTAACACAGAATTGGGTGATAATTTATACTTTATGTTTTAAGAACAGGCAAAACAGACAGAGGACAACACAAGGGTTAACAGTATGCATTAAGGTCTTTTCAGACGCAATTTATCGAGTAACGTCACGTTTGAACTTAAATGAGGCTATAGAATTAATTTACGACTATGCTAATTTATCTAACTTTAGCTATCAACAATAAGATGAGGATTAGTCAACAGTTTAACTACCGTTCTATAATCACTGTACAAGGAATATTAAACTGCTAGTTGTCATAAAAAAAAAAACAGTATTGCCGCAATGCCTGGAGGAAGTTGAATCACTGTTTGGTGATTGAGAGTAGGGCTGCAACTAACGATTATTTTCATAGTCGATTAATCTGTTGATTTTTTTCTTGATTAATCGATTAGTTGTTTGGTCTATAAAATGTCAGAAAATTGTGAAAAATGTGGCTCAGCGTTTCCCAAAAGCCCAAGATGACGTCCTCAAATTTTTTTGTTTTGTCCACAACTCAAAGATATTCAGTTTACTGTCACAGAGGAGAGAAGAAACTAGAACATATTCACATTTAAGAAGCTGGAATCAAAGAATTTTTACTTTTGTCTTAAAAAATTACTCAAACCGTCTAATCGATTATCAAAACAGTTGGCGATTAATTTAAGAGTTGACAACTAATCGATTAATCTTTGCAACTCTAATTGAGGGTACTTCCTACAGTTGCTATTTGCTAATAGTTAAGCTTACTTTCATTGGTAAAACAGCACCAGCCACGGGTTAAACTGACTACAAACAAGTTTTAAAAATGATTAACAGCTTGTCATTATGCCTCTCAGCATGATATTCCACTAAAAGGTGTCCTGCTTTAAAAAAAAAACTGATTTGGTCGAGGAAATGCCTTCCATTCATCAATTACTTTCATGTGTCAGGATAATTGTGGCTCAAATAACCGGGTGAATTTCTTTTACTAATCTACCTGCCAATCAGACTTTTTGAAATACAACCAGATCAATTAAATGTTAATTGCTTAACAAAATGGTTGGAATAGCAGACAAACCACAGCCATGTCGAAACCTGCCAAGATGTGTGAGATTGTGTCTGGCAGTTTTTCCATGTAGGTACCAAACCAGATCGGTATCTGGAAACCAGAATACTTGCCACATCTGCCAGCCAAACGGAAATATTTCTCTTTCTGAGAAAGATATTTGAAGCTTGTGAGCAGCTTAGTTAGACAGGAAACCAACCCGCCTGCCAGTTTCAGGGCCGTCATTTGTCAATTTTTATTTTTAATATAACCTCAAATTAACCAGGCAAGTCATTAGGAACAAAGTCTTATTTACAATGGCAGCCCGGCAAAGAGCAAAGCCTCTCAAGGGAGGGGGGGGGCTAAAAGAGAAATGTCAAACGTTAAAGACAGCAGCACACATCCAAACATTTTCAACATATCCACTACTTGCATACAAGCATAACAAGCATTACACGTGACAACAAACATTACATAATTACATTAGGGCTGCACAATATATAATCGTGAAAGACACACAGAGATTTTTAGTTAGTTGAAAGAAATTATCATTAGAAAACCGCAGTTTTAAATCTGTCATTGCTTTTTTTTTGGTGGTTCCCAAATGTAAGTAAATAAATAAATAAATAAATAAATGGTAAAAGTGAACGCAAAGATTAAATCTTTTCTCTCAATCATCTGGGATGTTATTTCAGGTTTGGTTTTATCACTTGCATTCAAGCTCATTAACTTAGAAATGCAAACATTACATAATCTCCATTTTGTCATACTATGCAAGCTGTTAATTCATCTTAATGAGGGGCATGTTGCATGTAGTGACAAGGGTCAGATAAATAAATAAAATATGATTTTGGCCTTTGAGAAGATCAGATATGGTCTAACATCGTCACATCGTCCACTTCCTTATTACAACAAATATCAAACTTACCGTGACATCTCAGGTTTGAGGGACTTCTGTAACATTTGAAGTATTTGACCAAAATAAACAAACAAACAAAACATTTTAGGCAGTTAATTATCTCATGTGGGGCAGAAGATAAATCCTTTCGACTTTGGTGATCCCCTGACTTCTCCTCACCAGGAGGTTGACATTTTTGGTTTATATTGAAGTGACTCAACCATGAAATTTGACACAGACATTCATGTCATGAGGATGAATTAAAAGGATGTTGATGATTCCTTAACTTTTCATCAACCTCAATCATCAAATCAAAGTTTGTCCAATACTTTGATTTATGACCAAATACCGGCAAGACTAATTCTTCACTAATTCTTCACCCTCAGCTGTAATTTGTGTTTAGTGCTAATGAGCAAATGTGTGATTGATAACACGCTAATATAGAACATTATACCTGCTATACATCAGCATGTTACCATTGTGAGCATGTTGGCATGCTGAAGTTAGCATTTAGCTTAAAATACAGCTGTGCCTTAAGGCCCAGACACACAGACCAGACGGCCGACCCTCTGCAGAAAAGGCAGTTGGGCTGATCAGTCTCCCCGAGTTGGTCAAAAAAGTGCCTTGGTGGAACACGCCAAAGCGACGAGACGTAATATGTCTCCATAACAGCAGGCGGCGCTAATCTGTATTGTCCATAGACAGTATATAAGAATGGACCAACATATTCCGTGTCTCTGGACGGAGACCAGTGAAGGATATTAGAAGCACTTTTCCGGTGAGTGCTGAGCGTTACTGCGCAGCCTCCAACTGAGAGAGACGACGTAAATGTGACGTGAGCAACCTGTCTGAAAGTTGTAAGTCTTCTGGTAGCTGTGCCAAGAGAAATCTCAATCATTCCCAATCTTACAGAGAGCGTAGGTATATGTAAGGAGATAACATGGACACAGGCTAATTATGGCTAACTAAAATGCTAGTTAACATTAGTAATTACACTTAAACAGCTAATGTAAGTCGAAACTGCCTGCCAGCTTCTCCTGTACTATACAGTAATTCCTCTACTATGCGACAGTAAGTCCTGTGGTTATGACACAATCGTTAGCCTATTTTTACAAAAACGTCTGCTACGGAGCCATAACATGAGGTACAAGGTAATGGAGCCTTTTATATAAAGTCTTAACGCTTCAGATGTAAAGTTTTTCGCTGTCAAAGTGACGTCAAAATGAATGGCAGTCAATGGAATGCTAACGGGGGGTGAGTGCTTATTAGCATCAAAATGGCGCCATAGGAAGTTCGGGTTTTGAGGAGACGCTTACCCCCTTGGTATTGTCGCCCAAAAATGAAAACCGGCAGCTGATTGGACGAACGCGTCACGTGGGTCTGGTTTCTCCAGAAATTCAAAGACAGATTCTCATGGCGGCTTGTTCAGAATACGATCTCATATTGGACTAAAATAGTTCACCGTAACGTGTTTCTGAAAACATTTTAAGCGAGATATAGGCCGTGCAGTTGCTGAATCTGTCTTCATTTCAGATCCACAAAGGTCAGTTTAAAAGATTTTCGTCAGATTTTGAGAGACTCTAGTCACGCTCATTCCGTTCCCCATTTCCGGGTTAGCACTCCACCAATCCGATCATCATCAGTCATTTGAGTCCGACTGCCGGCAGTGCCCGCCCCGCCGATTATACATGTCAAATCGGCCAAAATGAAGGACGACGGCCCCTCGGACGGACGACGCCACGGAACACACCGAACAGACTCGAGTCACTGACCTCGCCAGACTGTCCGACGGCCGATTATCGGCTCTGTGTGTAGTCACCTTTAAGTATAGCTAGCTCCACAGAGCCACTAGCATGGCTGTAGATTCTTAGTCTTGTTTTCATCCTGTCATTGGGGAGTTTTATTGTCCTATGATGGTTTACATATGATTCAGAGACTTTTTCATCCAGGCAAGAGTAAATTCCTGTGGGAAACACTTAGGGCTTCTCGATTATGGGAAAAAATATAATCACGGTTATTTCGGTCAATATTGAAATCACGATAATTTAACACGATGACTCGTTGACTTCTGGAAAGATGTTGCAATTATTGAATTTAAAAACTGGAAAAACTTAAATAATTCAACAGTAAAAAAACTAAATTTGCCTTAGTACTTTTCCTATTTAAACTTTATTTTTTCATTCAGAACACAAGAGAAAATAAGTTTACTTGCAAAACGTAATGAGCTAAATAATATGTTAATATAATATGTTTTTCTCGATTATTCAGTTTTTGTGATCATTGGGAGCCGAAATCATAATCACGATTACATTTCGATTAATTGCACAGCCCTAGAAACTCTATCAATCTTTGTCATAGTTCATGAGCTCTGGATTCACAATTATAACCAAATACAACTTGCGCCACTGTCCGTCAGTGTTTGTTGTGAATTTTGTGCTTAATATCGTTGATCCCCGTCCTCTCGTCCTCTCTTTTTGATGCAGCAAAAACCTCACAAACCCCTCACGTCTCATTGTGTGAGTGTTCCACATTGGACTGCAGGTCCTCACGTGAGGCTCGGGACAGGAACATGTGCATTTACTCCACACGTCATCCCATCTGCCCTGGAGGAGTAACGCTGCTGTGGCAGAATGCGGAGTATGCTCCTCCAGATAGGGCGGTCAAATGGTGTTAAATGTCTGATCACAGGGGAGCATCACAGGCAGAGAGGCTGCCGCAGGGAGGGCCGCTGGTTTTGACCCCACGTCGGAGTTCGCTGTCACAAGGGTGTTTACAGATGACCACGTAGCAGAAGTATGTAGTGACGGGCTGACTTGTGCAACCACTGCAATGCGTTGATGAGGTGTGGAGGGGGGCAGGTGGTGTTTCATGACCCCTAGCATTCCTGAATTATGCATTAGGTATGCACCAGTACTGCTCATGCACTACTAATACTGAATCAGACTTCCAGAATTCCAGGTTTTACCAGTCTCAAATGGGTCCCATGTGGCGTTTATCACATTCTGTAACCATCTGTCATTTTGTTGTGAAATGTTTGACCTATTAAGAAGTAAGGTTACGCTAATACAAGTGTCCAAATTTCAAAACATTGTCATTTCAATGTAAAACATATGTTATATTGATGTTATAAGATATTTTAAGACGCCTCACCAGGAAAAATACAGTAATAGGAGCCCGACATGCTGGAGGCAGTGTGGCTCAATGGAGGCAAATCATTTCCACATATTCTGGGACTGCCCTAAATTGAACCTATACTGGAATACCATTCACAAAACATTAGCCAAGGTATTTGGGACTCAAATTCCCATGAACTTGGAGACTCTGTATTTGGGCCATGTTGAGTCCCCGACAGGAAGGAGAGATACAAAGCTGATGCAGGCCCTTTTGGCGGCAAGTAAAAAATCAATCACTAGAAAATGGCTGAACCCAGTGCCTCCTACATTGGAGGATTGGTATGGAATAATTTTGGAAATTTTCTTAATGGAAAAGTTGACATATTCTTTGAGGACCCAAAGAGACCAATTTTATCAGATCTGGAATAAATGGATTGAATTTATAGCCCCAACACGAGCAGACTTTGTATGATTTCACTGATTTTCCATGCTCTTCCCTTTTTGATAGAAATAATGGTAATGAAAAATCCCTTGGTTCCATTGTATATAGTTATTTTTCTAATGGGTGAGAAAATTGTTGGCGGATTTAAGTACAAATAAGCATAGGATTATACATTGCAAAGACGTGGTTATGCATGTGGATATTGATCTGTATGTGTAAATTTATGTTATGGAAGGATATACACAGACTTATGGAAGGATATCTTACAGAATCTCTGTAAGATCTTCATGTGGACTAAATGACTCACAAAGAATACAGTTTAATTTGTCTTTTCTTAGAATATTCTTCTCTGGGTTATATGTACATGTATATGTATGTATGTGTGTATGTGTATATATATATATATATATATATATATATATATATATATATATATATATATATATATATATATATATATATATATATATATATATATATATATATATATATGTATGTATGTATGTATGTATATGTGTATATATATATACTTATATATACTATATATACTTTTCCAATAATAATAAAAAAAAAAAACCATATGTTATATTGGTGTTGTTAATCAATATCCTGCTGCAATGCACTGATATCAACGTGTGTGATACATTAAAAGTAGTAGGATTTGAGATTTGAGCCGCCAACATATTTAAAATTCCCAGGCTATTAACTTCTATTACAGCAGAATGTCTGAGACCCTCAGCAGTGTCCTATCTGGTTCACTTCTACATATTTGGTCTTTTTGTGCTTAAGATGTAAATTGCCCAGCGCTAGCTTTAATTTTAGAATATAAAAAAAGCCATGAACACAATGCATGACCACAGTCACCAGGCTCTAACTCCATCCCCTTCTTCACAGGCGAAGATTGGCAGCGTCATGGTTTGGCTCTGCGGTGCCCTGGGGACCGGCTGCATTTCCTGGAATAAGCTGGAACCTGAGCCTTGAAAGTCACACCATGGAATGCCTGTAGTACCACACCTCACCTTCATCCAGCCCACCAGCATCAGCAGGAATCAGAAACACAAAGAGAGACACAAACAAATAAGGGACACAAACAAATACTTCCAAATCTGTGCCTCCAATTTGTGCTCGTGGAGACTCTTTACTATTTAGGTCAGCCAGCTTGAAAAGGATCTTTTGGACAGTGTGGGGGAGTGCCTGTGTGTGTGTGTGTGTGTGTGTGTGTGTTTCCCTTTTAGAGTAGGTGCCTTCCCTGGGCACTGAGGCAATGAGGCCCAAGACTTTCCCAGCTGCCCCGTATGTGGGCAACACACGCCAGAGGCTTCAGGAGATCAAGGAGGGTTTGAAGCAGCCGGCAAAGCTAGTGAGCCAGGCCCTGCATGGGGGCAGCTCTCGGACAGACGGTGGCAGAGGGGCCGACTGCAAGAGCGGGAAAGACACAACCAGCCGACAGCAGCAGATCCGACCCCCGCAGAAGTTCAACAACTACCAGAATGCCTTGCGGGAAATCCGCAGGTCCCTCATGCCCTTTGCCAATGAGTCGGGTCCATCTTCCGGGTCAGGGCACCCTGCAGGCGCCGGGGAGGTCAACCGGCAGATGCTGCAGGAGCTGGTTAACGCCGGCTGTGACCAGGTAAGCCAGAGAGAGAGTATTTATGGGGTTTGTGTCTTGACAGTTTCTTGTAGGGGTGTATGGTCCTCTCCTGGGCATGAGATGCTGCACTTTACTTCTGTTCTATACCAATCTAACCATCCCTTTTAATATCTGGGTTCGTATTAGTGCTTTGTAGGCTACGTTGTAACTAGTGTTGCACGATATTGACAAAATGTGATATTGCGATATTGAGTTTGAATATTGCTATATCGATATTAATTTCAATATTTTTAAACATATGTAAAATTACAAAAGTTATGGGAAAACGCATCAAAATAGATTCATAACAAATAAAACAAGGTTTATTTCAACTGACAGTCATATTGGACTGGTCCAACATGAATAAATAAATAAGGACCATGTCTACAGAACAGGACATGTTAGAAACAATAAAAATAAATATAAAAAAATATTGCATACTTATCGCGACACTTTCGATATAATATTGCGCAACATGATATCGCGATAACGATATTGAGTCGATATATCATGCACCCCTAGCCTGACAAGCCAGACCCACATCAAGATGTTGGGTCTGGGAACTCACCATTGACAGAGCTCAATCCGAGGGGCAGGATAAACGGTTGTCTTTCAAATTCCCTCTGCACGCAATAGGATAGCGCTACAACCAGGCAGAGCAACGAAGAAGGTAGCGAAGCTAGTTGATAGATTAAACTTTTGCCGTATCCGGTCGGCAAAACTCCGAACACATCTTCCTTTTTTAAGAATGATTTCAGTGCCGTTCTTTGTTCTTTTCTCAAAGAAAAGCTTAACTCCAAGTCTTCCAGAAGACCGCTGTTCCCAGCAGCAGCAGCCATAAGCCCGCCCACCGACTCTATACACGATGTGATTGGCCTGACCAGAGTTTGGTTTTTCCAGCTCGCAAACCACTGGAGAGTGCCTACACTCCTGGCAGCAAATTAAATTTGCTGCCACTAGCATGCGGCTAGATTTCTAGGCTATGCACCCCTAGTTGTAACTCAGTGAGTCAGTCTGCTTTATGGCAATATTATATTAAAAGAATTTCTAACTGTATTAGCCACAAAAACCAAATTCCAACTGGATATTTTATCTATAAACACTTTTAAAGTTTACAATGTACTAAAAAAATGCATATAATAGAATTTCCTAAAAAAAATTCCTGAAAACATAAAGGTTCTTTTTTCTTTATCTCATTAAACTAAAGTAAAATATGAATGAATACAAATGTGAATGGATGAGAATGGCCTCATAGATAAAAAAGAACAAATGTCAACTTGGTTGAATACGTTTTTGGTGTGTTTTGACAAAACAATGTCATTTTAGGTATAGGACAACTTCTGCAAGCTTGTTAAGATTTACAGGAAGCAGTTGACACTTATGGCATGGATGGTTTTTCATTGCCATTATGCTATTTTCACATTTTTGTGTTGCAATATATTGTGCCACCATATATTTTTACACCCCTACTGTATGAATGTGTGAGACATCCACAAGAAGCAGAGAGACAGAGGGTGTATTGTAGTGTAGTTCATGCAGAGTATGAATATGTTAGGGTCTTAGCAAGTGTTGCTCACTGCCACTTCACTCAGATGTACAAATCCGTGCCATACACTCTTAGATGTATTACAATACAATTCTTCCCTGCCAAGTGTACAGCGCTGTGGTTACGTAACGGGCCTTCACATTGAAATGTTGAAATATCAGGTGGATTTCCCAACTGGGCTGTTTGGCGTTTAGTCCCTCTGTCCTGCACAAAGGAATGCGAGAGCGCCATCAAACGTCTCTGGAGAAGAGTGAGGAGGGAGAGTGTTTCCCCTGGAAGTGAGGGCCTCTTTTACACTCAACCTTCAGCCTCAGAAGTCACTGAATAAAGGGGTCATGTGGCTGCTGTTAATCAGGGGTCACTTCACTTCCCTGGAGTTGAAGAAGCGTCAACATCAAACCACAACATTTTATCTCAAAACTTTTAGAACCATTTTATCTCCCGTATTTACAGCTTCAGTTAAGTTTGAAGAGTTTCTCAGGTTGTGAAATGGCTCTCATGCATGTCCAAAAAAACGGATTCCATGCTCTTTGACACAGAGTACGTAAGTGGACTACTACTACAATTCATTGCACCTGTTCTGGATAAGGACGTGCATCATGTTGCACCTTGTCGTTGCAATGGGGCAATGAAATTATTGGAATTGTTGGGTCTTTGTCAATTATAGAGTGTGGTCTAGACCTACTCTATCTATAAAGTGTCTTGCGATAACTGTTGTATGATTTGATACAACAAATAAAATTGAATTGAATTGAAACTGAGCGCACTAAGTTTAAATCTAACAATAGCAATAACGATGCAATGAGGGTCGCTATGATGTGGGCTTGTTGCTACAGTGTATTATTGGAAAATGAAATATGAACCAGGAAGTCCAGTTTGAAAGCTTATTAAATGTCATGACACCACATAGATTCGCTAAACATTAATGAGGAAGTCTGTATTTTTGGCTTCAGAGCCACTGTCACACTGAATATGCATTAATTACTGCATGTATTGTCTGACTAGCAGCCAAAACCAAGTCATCATGTCATCATGTTAATCAGTATCTTCTCTTACGGAACTCTTGAAAAGCGTTCTTTGAAATGTTTCTAAGTGAAGTGAATGAGGCAGGTTTGATTAATGACGACTCCCAGCATGTCATCACAAAATGCAGCTGGTCCAATTTAGATTCGGTGCACCGACCGGTGGTTAAAGGGCTCTGCGATGGAGCTTGGCATGTGAAGAATGCTCAGCTCAAGCCCATGCACAACACTGCGAAGAAATTCTCCCCGCTACAGTGGAGTTATGATGCTGTCTGTCGATAGTGGGGCACAGCAGTTAATTATTTGAATAGATGTACAAATAGTATTTTTAATCTTAAAGGAAACTTGTATTCTGTCTTTCAAATGTACGTATCTTTTACTGACATTAACGTTTACAGGGTTACATGTTTTAAAAATCTGAAAATGCAGAAATATAGTGTATGAAATTATTTTTTTTTATATAGAACAACTTACTCTAGGTTTGGCAGGAGAGCTTGAAAGTTCCTTCAGTGTATTTCAAACATCTGTCAAAGATAACAGAAGGAACTGTGAATAACTTGCAGGCTCCAACGGCAGCCATTTCCTCGGTTTCAATGCCGGCTAGTTGACCTCCATTGCTTCCACCATTGTGAATGCACCAGAGCAGTACGGGCAGAGTCAATACAAACAGGAAGTGGACATTCAATTGCAGCAGGGTGGAACAGTTCCTTCTGCTGCTGTTGAGTCGCCACCCAATGTGTGGCCTCTCCTCCTCCTCTGTCTCTGGTCTTTGTCCCGCTGTGGCTCCGTCGATATGTGTTTGTTCCATTCTTGCTAGGAATTTTGAATAATTGTTTCGTAATTACAGTGAATGAATGATTCATCATAATTGAAGTCAATAATTGTGTACCAATAAAAATGCGAGTAATCAAGAATCCAATACTTAGTTTTCACATGCAGAGCAAAATAGATCAAGTTAAATGCCACAGTGTTTTTTAAAAACTCTGTGGCATTTTGGGGGCAGGTGCTTAATCGGAAAAATTGTATATCTCATAATTACATATAAACACTAAAGTTACATACAATAGCACATCTTTTACTTACTTACATGGGCCTATTTATATATGTCAATACCCATACATTCATGTAGATGTTTAATACTATATTACATTTCTACAAAATTATCAATTCACACAGAGATGATGTCTTTAGCATTCACTGTTTCTACATTTATCACATGAACAGGCAACAACAAAAAAAACCATGCATGTGCATGGTTTAATGGTCTATATAATAAATGTAACTAAAAACTTTAAAACAACATATCTTTAGAGAAAATTAAAAAAGGCTGTTCTCTGAATAAAATAATAAACCAACCAACCTAAACTACAAAGTATGACTATGTTCAGTTAGAATCATCAAGCATCAGTCAGGCTCTCCTCTCAACACATCACATCTGGGGCCAGATGTATAAACGATGTGTAGGCTACCCACAAAAAAACGCGTACAAACACACATACACTGGTATTTATAAAGGAAGAATGTGCGCGCCTCCAGGTGCACCCATTTCCTCATGCAGACTTCAGACCTGCGTACACATGGTTTCAGCTGAGTTGTTGAGTTGTTTGCCAATTTTTATGATTTTTCTGCAGTCTACACCACATTCTGTAAATTGTCAAAGCATCATCTCCCTGTTAATGATCGTTCTATTTGATCCTGGATTGTCAAACGTTGAACTTGTGAATACTAATGGCCAAATAACAGCTCTCTCACACACACACACACACACACACACACACACACACACACACACACACACCCACACCCACAGTCTATGGATGCATGAGAGGAAATAAGTAGTCTGAGTTCATAATCCAAAAAACATAATTGAAAGACGAGCAAAATAAACTATGCAAACTGGTTTGAGAATATTTCCCTTTATTTTGGTCTGATGTTGATTTGTTTGTGGAAGAAGAACGAAAAAGGCAGAGGTGAAATAGTAAAAAGAACTTGCCTTAAATGGGTGAAATTGCTGATTCAGTTGTCTGACCAGCCAGAGCGCTCTCTCTCTCTCTCTCTCTCTCTCTCTCTCTCTCTCTCTCTCTCTCTCTCTCTCTCTCTCTCTCTCTCTCTCTAGACTGCCTCTGATGCTAATTTGACATGTTGAATACAGACTACAATGTTTCTTTACACACCTCTCGACTTTTCTCTCATCCCCTACACACACACACACACACACTCTTGATCGTACTAATATAGTATAATATTTGTGTGTCATTAATAATCCATTAGTACCGTTACTCTGGATGTCTTTCAGCTCCTCTGACAGGCAGCCTCCATTTTTAGGCCACCAAGTTGTGGGTCTCTATTTTTCCTTTTTAAGCGTATTCCGGAGCCCTCATGGCTGCTGAAGATCATCTACTGTGTCCTTGAACACCCCTCACCTAATTTCTATTTTGCCTCTTCTGGAGGCAACCTTGTTTTTTCAGCCCAACTCTTATCAGCTGTGCTCGTCTTCCTCCTTCTCCTTTGTTTCTCTCGTCTTCTCCAGCTGCAAATTACAGAGCAATTTTGCTCGTTACATAACCACTTTTTTTTAAAGGGAGGAAATGTTTTGGAGGGGGAGTGAGGGTGTGGGGCAGCATGCCACGCATCGAGATGACAGGCAAAGAAAGGAAGTAAAGGGGAAGGAGGGGTGCGTTCAGCGTTTCCCTTCCCTGAAGTTCTCGTCCGTCTTCACAGTCATTCTACTGTACGTACAGGCCAAACTGCGGCAATGCAGGAATCCAGTGCATGATAAGCATATTAAAGCCTTCGACGTGTGAGCAAGCAAACACTGCGGTGTTGATGTAACGATGAGGCCAACAGGCAGTGCCTTGGAAGCAGTGTATGCATTGGTGTTCATGGTTTGCATGTTGGGGTAGAGGACTTGGCTTTCCTTGGCTCACACTGTAATCATTTTTAAGTAAGGTGTAACCTCGCTACACTTGGAGATTTTTCACGTTGGTGCCATGGATGATAAAGAGTGGAGGAAGACAGCGCAGGTTTTATGGCTATCTGTGTGGAAATGATGCATGGACGTCCCTCTCGGCATCCATCTGCACTCTGCTCCTGAACTTCCTCCATATGGCTTTGATTTTCCCATGCTGGAGTGTGTTTCAGAATTGGGTCAAAGAGAAAACTTATATAAAAAAACTGACTGTCATTGTCGTGCAAAGAAAATAGTGTGTTTGTGCTTCTGTCGGAGCAGTTTGTGTGTAGAGTTTGTAGGCTGGTGATTATGCGTTTGGGATAACTCGGCGGCTTGTGGCCCACAACCATTATGACAAGGGTACAAATGTGGCCTGGATGTTTTCAAGAGAGAGAGAGAGAGAGAAATGGGAGAAAGACTATCCTGAATAGCTTGAATTCCTGCTTCCTGGGCTGAGGAATGTGAGCAAGGAACATCTGTCGCCATGACAGCCGGGGTCACCAGGCCTGCCTCCACCCAGTCCATGCACACACACACACACACACACACACGATCCATGAGAGGAAGCGCCGAACAATTAAAAGCATTCTCATGGTTTTTTGAGGGTTAAATATCTCGGTTGGAATATGACTTTCTGTCTAAGAACTGTTTAATGTTTGAAACAAATATTTTTATACTTTTTTATACAAATACTGGTTTACTATTCTGTGAAACAAAATATACAGTTTATTGAAGAAGTCCCACAATAGAGCTCTTCTGTTGCACATAAACAATTCCACATTGAAGAAGGCAACTAAAAGAATAGTATTTAAAGTGACACAGTAAAATTAAAAATACATTTTCCAAGTTCTTCTCCTGAGTCCTTATGTATAAAATGAGATGTTTATACCAAAGGCCCTCCCCTGTAAAGCATTAACATATTTTTGATGACTCATCTTGAACTCGGGAGGCGGTTTAATAAATGTAGCCAGTTGAAATTTGGAAGGGCTGTGTCTGACAGTTTTGAAACTTTATAGTAACTAGCAATCCGACATGGTATGGAAGTGATAAAGAAGTCAGGGTTTGATCTTCTCTCTCGAGTTCTCTTTTTTCATTCGTTACATTACACAATTTTGAATGCCTTTAAGAGAGAAGGTGTCTGAAGGTGTGTACCTCCGTTTGAACAGTTAATGTTTGTTCGGCTCTCTCTATGATGGCCGGCTTTAAAATGACTGTACTATACACGTTGTAAACCATGTACAACTCTGTAATACTGTACTTAGTTATCTTTTTGCCATTAACGCAAATTAGAATTTGAAGGTTTGGGATCCAGGAGGAAAGACGTGGTAGAAAGACATAATGTGACCTTACTGGGCGGCTCTGGCAGCCAGCACTTCCTATTGGCTACACAGGAATGCAACAGACACATGCACACAAACACACAGGAAGCAGAGTATAAACAGTGGTGTGTGTGTGTGTGTGTGTGTGTGTGTGTGTGTGTGTGTGTGTGTGTGTGTGTGTGTGTGTGTGTGTGTGTGTGTGTGTGTGTGTGTGTGCGTGAACGAACACGAATGCAATGGGAGGGGACTAAAGCAGGCGTGTGCACGCAGTAGTGAATTTACACCTATATAGTCGCATTTTGATGGACACCACACACACTACACAAGGCATAGAAAGTGTGTGGCCTTGGCATTTCCTGGCTTTGAGAGCTGATTGTGTCCATGGTTGTCCTACTTTTAAATCATGTACGTTTTGATTTAGTTTCCTCCCAACAAATAAAGCTAGTGGCCAGTGTGTCTGAGAAACTGCAGGCAGAAGAGGCACAATATGGCTGCACAGGGATACAACTTCTTTCCTCAGCTGTTCGTGCATTTCCTTTTTTGCTTCTGTTAGATAACATTACAGGGGTGTGTCGGGTATTTAGCCTTCCCTCACTGATATAAATGGGGTGGACACAATAATAGAAACACCTTCAACAGCACCACGAACTACAGACTCCAAAATGACCATACAGTTAAATCAACACCTCTCTAAAGCAGTTTTAACAAAAAAATGAACATTATAATCTTCATGATGGCAGGATATTGCAGGACTGTGCTATTTAGTCTATATTATTGACGTTCCACTTCCGGGATTGCTCTGTTGTCGCCGGAAAATCCGCCGGATTTCACTGATTTAGGCCAGATATCCGTTGCCTTGGGCTTCCTTTGTGTTGGCATTTTAAACTCCGGTGGATTTCTGAGGACTATGGTTAACCTTTTCTCAGATCTCTGCAGGGTAAATCCAGACAGCTAGCTAGACTATCTGTCCAATCTGAGTTTTCTGCTGCACGACTAAAACAACTTTTACATGTTCCACCAAAACAAGTTCCTTCTGAGCCTATTTTGCAGTGGCACAGTGGCTTTTCAGTGGTGCTTAGCACCGCCCAAGACAATTGTGATTGGTTTAAAGAAATGGCAATAAACCAGAGCACGTTTTCCTCCCATCCCCGAATGCTATGTGGAGTAGCCAGACTCTCCTTCAGCGCGCTTTGGAGGAGGGTCTGGCAAAGCGAGACTAGTGCTATTGGACCGCATTATTTTTTCCTGGGTGTACCCAATAATCTGTCAATGACTGTAAATAGTTTAATTGCAGTGACAGTCCAGCAATACGTTGCTCCGAATGTACTAAAGGAAAAAAGTTGCAACAGAGAAAATGAATTAAAAGAAAACTAATTAATTGTATGTAAAAGCAGCTAAGGTTGCACATTGAAGATCATCAGGAAGTTGCTAAATGCATTTTTACCATTTTGTCTCTGACTCGAGGCACTTCTATCTGACTGCTCAGCTGCTGAGTGATTTATAAACTAGCAGCAGCACTTTAAAATCTTCTTAAAATGATCCTGCAGCCATTGTAAAGATTTAAGAGTAGGAACAATGTGCTCAGTTCTCCTGGTTCTTGTTAGAAATCTGGCAGCAACAGCAGCAGCCTGAATGTGCTGTGATTTAATGGAGTTTTTGGGAAGAGCAGTAGAGAGGCAATTGCAATAGTCCATAAATAATATTTCACATGTTATTATAATAGTGGCAGAGCACCTATTTTTTTTTATATCTAGATACTAAGGATTTAGTTACTGCTCAAGAACAGATTTTAATGACAATATAGTAATAATAAATATGCACATATGTAGGTTTTAAATCTAAAGCACCCTCAGTTAGTTATAGTTTATCATTGTTGTAATATATTTTATTGAGTGGAGCAAGGATTTAACACTGTTAGGGTTGCTGTGCCCCATAATAACACCCACCTAATGTCATTTGTAAAAGACTTTCATTTGCAGCTACTGTTACTGCGCGTGACCAGCAGGGGCACCTGAGTGTCTGGGCTGAATGTCGGCTCTGTCGGAGCTGCCGGCCCGAGGTCTGAGATGTCTTTGCAGTGAGGTCATATGCCATTGGAGGGGATTTCCTCATCTAGGTGTGGGTCGCTCCATCGCAGAGGCAAAGACAGATTTTCTGTTTACCTCACGCTCTGCTGTCCTGTTTGTTTACTGGTTTACTATTGTGAAAAAGACAGGAAGTTGTTCATCGTACCCCCCCCCCCCTTCTCTTATTATACATCCATGGTTCCTCCACCACACTGTCGAAAATAATTGTGATTTGCAGGTGTGGTCAGATCAACCATGTTGTGCAGGAGATGTGTACATTAAGCACATGAATGAGGTGAATTTAAGTAACCAGGCTGTAATGAGACGTGATTTTGCTAATAAATAGATATTACTGCGTGGCTGGCAAGTAGATAAACAGAAACAGATGAAACATTTTGTTGTAGACATACTGTACAATTTTGAGATACTTGTACTTGAGGTATTTTCACTTTATGCTACTTCTATTCCACTATATTTTGGAAGGAAATACTGTACATTTTATTTGACGATTTAAGTTACTCTGCAGATTTAGATTATAAATGCTAAATATAAATGCATTCAATAAACATTAATAATAATTGTTATCCAGTAGTAAAATATATTATTCTGAAATTGGCCATTTTGAATCATAAGTACTTTTATTTTTGATATTTTAAGTATATTTTGATCTTAATAGGTTTGTACTTTTACTTGAGTAAGATTTGAAATGTCAGAGTTTTACTAACAGTATTTGTTTACAGTGTAGTATTACTACTTTCACTCAATATATAAAGTGACAATAGCAATTTGATCATACTTCCTGTAAGTAACTAGATCAATAAGCACATACACATAAATGTAGGGGGATTGGTTGTGGGTTTTTTTTTTTTTTAAAATGTGTGTGTCTTGAAGGTGTCCAAACACCTAAAAAACATAACTTTGTTATGATTTAAGTCCATTAAACTGCCAGTTTGGCTTTTTTTTTATTATATAAATTCCAACATTTCAAAATATTGTTATTATAAAACAATTGGTTGTGCAACCTAAGTACGTGTTTAGGGTGTTGAATGGATTTCTCATTTGAATCTTGAGCTGAAAAGCCTTTAAGATCTCCTGCTTCAAATTAGAACAAGAACCAAAGGAATGATTGGTATTGTTTAATAAAAGGCAGTAAACGCGAAAGGAATGCTCTGCTTCACACTTGGCTGCCGTGTCTCGAGCATAAATTACACGGCAGCTGATGAATAGAAAATGCCAAAGTGGTTAACCAACATTTTTCACATAGGTGACCTACATAGCTCTGTGCTTTCACAGTGACCCACCTGTTCGAGCCTGAGATGAGCTCCCCATGTGTGATTGAGGAGGGAGCCAACAGGCAATAATCACATAAAATGACCATTTTACATGAAGAATAAGAAGAATTCAATTCTTATGCTGCATAGATATTCTAGAGAAGTTGTGGAAGCCGCTAGGCCACTCATTTTACTTTATCTTACAATCTTAAGCTATTATTATGATATTTTAGTATCATATGCAAACTAAATCAGCTTGACATTCCTAATTATTAATAATTTGGGTGGTGCATTATTGATGACAGGAAGCTCCCATATCCGAGATTTGAGAGTTGGCTGTGGGAATCTTTATTGCAGCTTGCTTCCAAAATCCCATGATCCTTTTCACAATATCCATGTCTTAATCCATGGCCTGCTGAATTTAGTCTTTTCACAATATTGTGTGTGTGTGTGTGTGTGTGTGTGTGTGTGTGTGTGTGTGTGTGTGTGTGCGTGCGCGCGGGGTGATATAAAGTTTATGTATTTTTAGTGTTAACTGGGATAAAATCTGCAGAAACACCAGTCAGTTGAAGGGAGCTCTTTCTGCTGCAACTACTGAGTCATTCACATTAAATAATCAAAAATCAAGTTATCTAGGGGGCAATATGATGATTGTCTTGGCACAGAGTTTTCTTTGAATGCTGACTAAGGATTTGTTCACCTAACATTTGTTTTTCTCTACAAAACAAAAAGCAAGAAAAAACTTTTCCATCCCCCTACATTTACGTTATTCCCATTTCTAGGAATTATTATTACAATTTCCAGAAGCCTCATTTTGGTGGTATGTTTTTGTGTGGTGTTGTGACAGGCGCAGGATGTCACTGATATGTGACCCCAGGATGCAGGTGCTTGAGCACCTACTGGGCCAATGTTTTTTTTTTTTTATGTGTGTGCCTTGAAGGTGTCCAAACATCTAAAAAACAGAGTATCCTCATTTTTAGATAATGTGTGTTGCAGGCGTGCACGTGTCTGTGTTTGTGTATTCTTGTGGGATTAATTGAAGATACCTAGAACGATGTCTTGTAAAGCTTATGTTTAGTGTTCTTGTGTGTTTGTGAGTATGAAAAGCAAGCTGAATGTCTGGCTAGATCTGGAGTCTTCTTTACTTATTCCTTGATCAAACACTTCTTGTAATAATTAAGATTTTAACCAATTTTAGACTCTTTACTCTATATATTTATATAGGCACCTATTTATTTGTACAGCTACTTGTGTTGAGACAACATAAAGCATTTCAAAACCTTTGCTCATTTAGTTAAATGAAAATGGGGGGGGGGGGGGGGGTAGAAAAGGTATCAATATGTTTCTCAACATCTCTTTTTCTTTGTGTGTGTGTGTGCTTCACAGGAGATGGCAGTGCGGGCACTGAAGCAGACAGGAAGTAGGAACATCGAAGCGGCCTTAGAGTACATCAGCAAAATGGGTTACCTCGACCCTCGCAATGAGCTCATCGTCCGTGTCATCAAGCAGACTTCTCCAGGTACAAATACAACCTCAATAAGTTGACAATGGCTAGTAGATTTTATAGCTCTGCACATCTCTTCACTACATATATTTACTGTATGTGCTTATTGATCTAGTTGTTCAAATTGCTATTGTTACTTTATATATTGAGTGATCGTATTCCTTCTCCTTTCAGGAAAAGCTGGCATGCCAAACTCAATGGACCACCGACCTGCATTAGAGGCTCCAGGCGAGGCTGGTGTAATGCCTCCGTACCACCAGATGGGGGCTCCCATGTACGAGGGGGCAGGTGGATATGGCCCTGAGGGTGAGATGCCCAGACCCTACATGAGCGCTCCCCCCGTAATGAACTACATGATGCCTCCATCTGGTGGGACACAGGGCCCTGCTATGGGAAACCCGATGGGGCGACCTCCTAGTATGGGCACCTATCCACAAGTGATGGCCACCCAAAGCAACCCAGCCAACACCATGTACCCTCCAGGGGCCCAGCAGAAGGGCTACCCTGGCGGTATGGAGCAGCACGGGCCCATGATGAGCTACAACGTCCCTGGCCAGCCTCTGCAGCTCCAGCCTCAGCCACCAGGGGGCCCTGTTCCCGGCCCCCACTATGACTACGGCCACGCCAGGCCGCACATGATGGAGCCTGCTGGCTATGGAGTTAAGAGGACCGCCTCCTTCCAGAACAAGATGGCACCGCCCCCCATGGCGCCCCCAGACAACTATGTCAACATGCAGGGGAAAGGGACCATGGGCCAGAATGGTCCAGGAGGTGGAGGGGGAGGATACCCTGCTAACCTGTACCTGTCCTCTCATTCCCACCCACGCCAGGCCAGCCCCACCTCCCACCAGGTCCACATGATGTCCCGTTCCCCAGGTGGGGTGTCAGCCATGGGCCCTGACTTCTCCGATATGCCCCAGGGATTGATGACACCATCCAGAGCTAGCCTCAACCTGGACCTGTATGAGCACCACTGGGCGGGGCCTCCAGGTCCTGAAAGTGCTCCTCAAGCCAGGCAACCCCAGCCCCAGGGCCCATTCAGGGGGGAGGTGCGTGTCCCCAGCAGAACCAACTCCTTCAACAGTCGCTCTGCGGGGCCCAATGGTGTCCGGCCTGCGATGGCTGCGCCTCCCACAGCTGGCAAACAGGACTCCTCCTTGGGCCCTCCAAACACCATCACGGCTGTTACATCCCCGCCCATCCAACAGCCGGTCAAGAGTATCCGTGTGATGAGGCCAGAACCTAAGACGGCTGTGGGACCGTGTCACCCCAGCTGGATGACTGCTCAGGCCCAGGACGCAGCGGAGCCTCTGACCTACATGCCAGAGGAGACCTATACTCTTGAGCCTGCTCCGGAGCCACGCTGCCCACCGCCACCTTACCCCAAAAACCTGCTCATGTCTGGGCCAGAGGAAGGAGCCGGAGTCATGTGTGGAGCTCAAGACCTCAGCAGCCCTGCTGCCAGAAGCACACGTGGTGACAGTGGAGGGAGCGGAAAGGCCGAGGAGAGACAGCAGGTGAAAGAGAAGACGAAGATGGGCAAGGGAGAAAAAACGGTGAAAGACAAGAAGCAGATCCAGACGTCACCTGTTCCGGTAAGGAAGAATGGACGTGATGAAGAGAAGAGAGAGTCACGCATCAAGACCTACTCACCTTTTGCTTTCAAGTTCTACATGGAGCAGCACATAGAGAATGTGATGAAGACCCACCAGCAGAAACTGAACCGCAGGCTTCAGTTGGAACAAGAGATGTCCAAGGTAAGACCGCCCAGAAAGCAATGAGATTAAAGAGGCAATAAAGAAGTCTTGAAAATGAACTTGCAAGTCTTAGCGAGTGTCTTGAGCAATGTATGAGACCCCTGCATGCTCTGAGTGATGATGCCCTGTAATTTGCATCACTTTCACTATTGTATGGAGCTTTTTGAATAACCTCATTTAAGTGTTTGGCTTCACTGGAAAGCATCTTTAAATAGGAATTAAAGGAGCACGCCAGTGATTTTCATGTTTTAGCCCATTAACTACAAATTGTGTTTATATTATCACAGACCATTTTCCAAAGAACACCATAGGTGTTCAGACTTGTTTTAAAAATTCCAGGCAGCCATTATTTTTAGTACATTTTAGTAAAATCTAAAAACATGCTTTAGATCCATTATAATAGAAAATAAATTAAAACAGAAGACATGGCTGGCATGTTTATTTTTGCATATGTAGTAATGACTATTTTGCAAGCAGCGACATTTTTCATTATAATAAAAAAAAGGACATTATGTTTTGCTTTTCAGCAGAGCAGACATCCATCAGTTCTCAGGCAACTGAGGAAAATGTACACAGATAAATGATGGCAGCACATTGTTCACTGTGAACATTATCTAGTCTCAAAGAATGCTTTGAGTCTCTGGAAGTCGATTTTCATAGTGTGGTGAAAGAAAATTAAACCAGTGGCTGTCTGGTAAAGTTGTTGTCTGTATAGGACATGAGAATGATAATTAGTTGTATGGGGCCGTGATGTCCAAGAGGTTGTCATCCAGAGAATTGTCCCTCAGGACTTTTGTTTAAGACAACAATATCGTTGTCTTGGATTGAGAAGTCAGTGAGTTCACACTTGTATTTGCATGAGCTTGTCCTGAGTCATGATTTTGGCCTCTGTCCTTTTGACCTGCTTTAAAGTGATTTAAAAGGCATTTTAGAGAAAATAGCACAGCCAGACCCAGACAGTTGGCTAACAGAATTAGTTAAATTTGACAACAAAGGTCAGGGCGCCGGGTTCAGCTCATGGCACATTCCTAAGTCATTTAATAAAGATAAATAAAAAATGTACATGTTTTTAAGGTGTTTATTCCCATCACCATCTTTCTGTAACCCCTGTCCTTCCTGCCCAGGCTGGCCTTTCGGAAGCAGAGCAGGAGCAGATGAGGAAGATGCTGAACCAGAAAGAGTCCAACTACAACAGGCTACGCCGTGCCAAAATGGACAAGTCCATGTTTGTCAAAATCAAAACTTTGGGAATAGGTGCCTTTGGTGAAGTGTGTCTCACACGTAAAGTGGACACGGGTGCACTTTATGCCATGAAAACACTGCGCAAGAAAGATGTCCTTAACCGCAACCAGGTGAGTCAATAGATTTTTGTTCATATATGAAGAAGTCTTAGGTTTGGGCCCAAGAATTTGCACCAGTTACAGACATTCACTACTTTTAATACAGTATTAATCCATTACTAATGAGGCACAGCCAGTAACTATAATGACTTTCGTTGGCGCAGGTGGCCCACGTGAAAGCAGAGCGTGACATCCTGGCGGAGGCAGACAACGAGTGGGTGGTGCGTCTCTACTACTCCTTCCAAGACCGTGACAGCCTTTACTTCGTAATGGATTACATCCCCGGAGGAGACATGATGAGCCTGCTTATCCGTATGGGCGTCTTCGCCGAACCTCTGGCACGCTTCTACGTGGCGGAGCTGACGCTGGCCATCGAGAGCGTCCACAGGATGGGCTTCATCCACCGCGACATCAAGCCCGACAACATCCTCATTGACCTGGACGGACACATCAAGCTGACGGACTTTGGTCTGTGCACGGGCTTCCGCTGGACACACAACTCCAAGTACTACCAGAAAGGTGAGGCAGTTTGGGATGATGGTTTAGTGCTCTAAGTATTTTAACATACACACGAGTCAACACATTTTTAGAAAGATTCTGGGAGGATTCAGTGGATTTTGTAAACATGAAACCTGCGTAACAGTGTACTGTATAACCTAATGCAGAAGTGAAAGTGATATCACAGTTTTTTTCTTAGAACTTCTTACTTTCACTGTTTTCTAATAGAGAATCATATTTCAGATATATCTCATTTATTTACTCTAATCCTAAAGCTCGAGCCTTGCTTGTCTTGTTTTTAAAATCATGTTCTGTCAAAATAAGCTTGCAGGTGCATTTTTACGCAAATTCAGCTACCATGTCCAGCCAGTTTTCTTTTGCTGGTCATTAAGTGCTATGCTTCAAGGCACCACAGAAGTGCTGGCGTTAGTTCAGAGTGTTACCTTTCCCATCCAGCAAACCCAGACAGTGTGTTTATCGTGTGCAGTTTAACAGCATTGTTCCCCTTCTTCTGCCTCCAGGGAGCCACGTCAGACAGGACAGCATGGAGCCCAGTGACTTCTGGGACGACGTGTCTAACTGCCGCTGCGGCGACCGCCTGATGACGCTTGAGCAGCGCGCCAACCGGCAGCACCAGCGCTGCCTGGCTCACTCCCTGGTGGGAACACCTAACTACATCGCACCGGAGGTGCTGCTGCGCAAAGGTGGGTGAGAAACACGATGGATATTTGCTGCAGATACAGCTGAACAGTGTCTGAAATAAAGTGTCTTCTGACTGCAGAAACTTTTTATTTGGGTTTGATTTTAGTTTATTTAACCACACAGATAAAATAGTTGCTGCTTTGACAGGGAGTTTTCATTTGAGGGTATTTTGGGTGAACGCAGTAGAAATTGTAGCCTGATTTTTGTCCTACTGTTCAAAAATTGTGGAACTCTGTATAAAAAGGGCTACACGTTGTGTAGTGTTGATCCAGCGTCAGTGTGCACACCCTCACCCACTATCATTTCAAATCAATGTGCTGAAGTACAGAGCCAACACAATATAAAATATGTGTCTGTACAAATACTTACAATACTAGATTTGTGCTGTATGTGCACTTACAGATTAATCTGAATCATTTGTGTCTTGTTGTGCAGGTTACACCCAGCTGTGTGACTGGTGGAGCGTGGGAGTGATCCTGTTTGAGATGCTGGTGGGACAGCCGCCCTTCCTGGCCCCCACACCTACCGAGACTCAGATTAAGGTCAGTGAAGAAGAAAAATATTCCCGCTTTGATTTAAAAAAATAAAATGATTGACCAATTAATGAATGAATGACAGCCTGGTGTCCCTGGATCAGTTCAGTCGCAGCAGGCTAGGCCTCTTTTTGGGCAGTTCCCAGGTATAAATGTGACTTCAGACATCATGTTTAGAGTTTTTGTAGTTTAATAATGGTAAGATTGTACAATATTCAGAAACTACTGTTTCCAAGGTCAAGAATGAACTTTCAATATCAATTGTAGGTGTGAATCCAACAGACTATAAAAGTATACCATCTGTATATACATACTGTATCTACACTGTAGCTAGCTGTGGTGACCTGATATATTGTGTCTCTCCCCTCCACAGGTCATCAACTGGGAGAGCACACTGCAGGTGCCTGCCCAGGTCAAACTGAGCCCCGAGGCCGTCGACATCATTGGTCGTCTCTGCTGCTCCGCGGAGGATCGCCTGGGTGCCAACGGCGCCGGCGAGATCAAGGCTCACCCCTTCTTCACCCAGATGGACTTCTCCAGCAATCTGCGCCAGCAACCGGCACCCTACCGGCCCAAGATCGCCCACCCGATGGACACGTCCAACTTTGACCCCGTGGAGGAGGAGGGTGGACCCGGGGCGTGGCGGGACAGCGGGGACAGCACTCGGGCCTTGGACACGCTCTGCTCCCCGCACGGGAAGCACCCGGAGCACGCTTTCTACGAGTTCACCTTCCGCAGATTCTTTGACGACAACGGCTGCCCTTTCCGCTACCCTAAACCGCTTGAGGCCAGCGAGGTGTCGCCAAGCCTGGGCCCAGAAGAGGAGGACGAACAAGAAGAAGAGGAGGAGGAGGAGGAGGAAGATGAAGAGGAGGAGGGAGAGCAGGGGGAGGGATGTGAGCCGGTGTACGTGTAGAGCAGCAGACTGACAGGCTTCCTGGGCGGCGTGCGTCTATTATTACCAGGTTTTAATGCTCATCATTCAGCTCATGACCCTCCCACCTACCACTGCTCTTCTTCTGTGTATGCGTCTGTGTGTAGAGGTGTGCATGCTACACAGGTGTGTATGTGTGTGTTTAAGCATATCTGGCATGTGTGATTGTTAAGTTGCAGGAGCAGGATTGATGAACATCGCCACCTTGTGGAATCTATAGTGCGTCCACAATGACTTCAAATACAAAACTCCCCTGATCCGGGACCAAGAAACAACATTTTGTACGTGACTGACTGCATCAAGGGTGAAGCGGTTAGAAGAGCAAGACTCAGAAAATGTGCAGGTCGAAAGAAGAAAATGATTGGGAATGTACGGATTCTAATTCGAGGACTACTTCTGGTTCTTCCAGCGGTTTCTTGTCCCATTCCTTCCACCCTTGGGTCTTACGGACGACTGAAACATCTCTGTGATCTTCTGACACCGGAGCTACGTCCTGTTCTACCCAAGCTGCTTTACACTCGAATATCAGACACAGCAATGATGAGTGAAACCAGTTTACTCATTGATCGCGGGGCTCTTTCACAGCTGCTGCAAAATAAGCTACAAAGACACATTGCATGCATGTGTACACACTCAGCGCACGCATATTCAGTACAGCTCAAGGTAAAGGGTGAAAAAAGCAGTCTCTGCAGGTAGATTTCAGTGTCCATATTTCAAGACGTTGGCTCAGACTAAGATGGACAAACAAATCCTCCCAGGTTCCTCTAACACACAGAGAGAAACTGTTTAGCAGCCCTCTTGTTGCGTGAGAGAAAATGCGTCCCTTTTGGCAGCATTCAGTTTTCAATTTCTGCATTTGTAGCAGATAAACTGCTTTACTAAAATGTAAAACAAATTAGCCACATATTTTTGGTTGCTCCATCTATCCTATATATCCACAGCTGCCTCATTTTGTGCCAACTGTAATTCAGTTAATATTTTGTTCTTAAGATGGAGCCTTATCCTTCTTCCCTCAGAGTTTGCTGTTACAAATGTCCTTGCATTTATAAAATGCTTCCTGTTACTGATCCTCTATTCTAACTGACCATTTAAAAAAAAATAAAAAATCTTCCACCTACACAAAGAGCGTGTGTAGAGTTCGGACAAGGCTCTAAAAATCAAGTCCGATTCTGTTTTAGCCGGATCAAAGACTGAACCACTGTAATGTTTATAGAGCCCGACATGCAGTGAATTTCCGCTCGTAAATTACAGGAAGAATCCCCCTGCTTTGTTTTAAGAAAATAACTAATGAATAGAATGACACCTTATTTAAGAAAGTTAAGAGAAATCAGAGCCAGACCCGGATAAGCCTGGACCCATCGGGTCAGATGGTGCTGAGTTGGTTTCTGACTGAGAAACAAAGCTCACACAAAAGAACACACATTCACCAAGATGCACAATTTTACAGCTATTTTGCAAAGATGAGTTGCATTGTAACTTAAACAGCCTCCTCTTATCTTCTGGAGGCTGCCATGAAAACACAAAGCAACATGTTCTTACACTAGCAAACGTGATAGTACTATGTGCAATACAAAAATACATTATATATAGTTTTTTAAACACTTATTATCCTTTTTGAACGTTTTAGTACTGAAATGTACAAATATATTGGTTTATATATATATTTCCTCTTCAGTTACAACATGCTGCTTATTATTGTGTTTAATATTATTTACATTAATATTATAATTGTTATTACATGTGTACCTGTTTTTCTTTTGTTGTGGCTTAAAGAAGTGTTGGCATTATTGCCAAGTGTGCTTGGGTTTTGAAAGTAATAAGCCGTGTGCCTTTCTAATTGAATGTTGGGAGTGTGCGTCGCCTCTCGATGACGAAGGAGACGACAGTGATGATGATGATGATCAGTGTTTGCAGAACGACGATGGTAGACTCTGCAGCTCCTGCAGACGGGCTGGTCCTGAATGCAGGAGAGGAGCGTGTAAAGGATTCTGGTTCAGAAAGAGATGGAACAGAGTAGATAAAGGTTAGAGAAAGGGGAGGAGCGTGGCAGGTTGGCTTCAGGAAATGTAATTTGAAAAAAAGAATGACTAGCTTTCTCTGTTTTACAAAACCGCAAATGGTTATACTTCAACAAAGAGTTAGTGTTTGGTACATTGCCTTTATTTATCCGAAAGGACCACAAGTTTGAGTGTTTTTTTTTTTTTACTTTTACTACAGACCTGTGCCATGTTCTGTATTGACACTATCATCCAGTACTTTCTTGCTTATTGACAATCAGTAAACAGTAAACTGCTCTCTCTGTGTCAAACTGAACTGTTTGGTCGATTAACACTAAACTGTTCCAACAGTATTCTGAATTTGACTTTAATGACTGGGAATGTTAAAGAAGTCAGAACCTTTTTTTTAAAGAGATTTTTCTGATGCATAAACGATGATGGAAAATGTGAGGATCAGATTTGTTACAGAAGATTTTGTTTTTTATTTTTGCCTTACGATGTATTGAAAGTTTGTTTTTCTGTAAATGTGCCTTGTGTTCTAAAGTGAGCAGCACAATCTTAAAAGATTGCCTTCTTATTATCGTCAACATCTTCTTCAGACCTCTTAACTGTTATTATAATTTATCTGTGGAAGTTTTTTCAGATTCACACTGGCTTTGTTTACATGCACCAACAATCTTCTTATTCTAGTCAATAACTTTAAGTAAATAGAATTAGATAAGGCAGTTGATTTGAGGGAAAGTGGGCAGAACAATAAATTTCTTAATAAATTAGATTATTTTTCTTTAACTCAATGTATCTCTGGCTGCAACGTATTGTTTTAGGAAAGGGAAACAGGGCTTTCAACACTGTACAATGGTGCAACTCGGGTCATTTGTAAATTTCACATCACAGACCGACGCATGCAATCATGATACGAAAGTACCTATTTTTTTTGCTGTTTTGTGTTTAACTTAAACTGGACTAAAGCCATGTAAACATAGCCAGTGTTGCCTGTGAGCTTCCCAGATAAACCACAGTCTTCCACAGAGCAGCACCACTGGATCCATTATGGATGAAGTGCCTTGCTCAAGGGCACCATCATTGAGATTAAGGCAGACAGGTGTTGCTCTTCCTCTCAGCTGGTCCAGATGTCCACTTCCATTTTCATAAACCTCTCGTTGCCAATCTACGTCAACCAGGACGGACTGCTTCGTGAAAAATAGCTTTATAACGAGAGCCACAGCTCTCCGCAGAGTGTGTGAGGTGTTTCCTGGATGTGTTTTCTGTTTCTAAGGTTAGAGAGTGATGACTGACAATCTTTGACTGACTTGATATCTGATTTCTTCACGAGACTTACTTGTGTATCCTTTTCATTTTGTATTTTTACTCTAAGGAGCCTCTTGTTGCCTTTGACACTCCTTAATATATGATACAATTCTGTTACTCTTAAATTGATATTTATACAGATATAGATATTTTTTTGTATCTTTTTTTCCCCTTTTTAAATTCCCCTTGTGCTAATGTTCAAAAACCCATGTCTACGCAGTATTATACATGATGTAATGGGGACAGCTATCTCTTTTTTTACATTTATGTATGAACTGAGAATTTGTAAAAATGCTTTCACAGTCCTTGTGTGTAAAATGTATGTATAAATTAAATTAACCAACTTGGACTTGTGCTTTATTTCAGTTCATTAATGTGTGAATGGAAGGTGATATATTAACTGTAATATACAACGAAGGATTTCATTTCTGTTATCTCTTGAATAATTCTTATTTATCTGCCTTTAAAAGATAAAGAGAAATTATAGTCAGGGTACAGTGATGATAAATAATTACTTATACTATAATACTAAGTCTAAGACATGTTACTTTTCCTGATGGAAATGTGAACTCGAAAGGCAGTAAATCTTTTATATGAAAGCAACATTTTAATAACTGTTATATACAATAGTGTTTATACCTATTCATCATCTTTCTATGAACTCTTGTATGTAAAATCCTAATCTGCAAAGGATAGCTGTCATAAGTGGTGGAGTAAAAAGTGCAAATGCTTTAGTATAAGGTAGTATTAAAAAAAATTATTAGTATGTACAGTTAATTACTTGGGAGTAAATGCAAAGTTACTTTCCACTACTGCTCTGTACATAATTTTGTTGTACTTGTCTGACATAACTACTTTTTTTACCTTTTGATAAAATGTTGATTTGCCATAAAAGTTTGCTCAATACATTATTCTTATTTTACACTCAGCTGGGGTTACCTATTTCCACTGGTGGAAGAAGTACCCAGATCTTTTACGTAAGTAAACGTAGCAGTACCACAGTACAAATCCTACATTCAAATTCCTAGTTATGTAAAAGTATTTGCATCAACATATAATGTAAGTACCAAAAGTAAAAGCACTTAGTCCTATTATGCAGAAAGGAACATTTCAGAATAATGATTATATCACTTGATTATAGCCTAATTTTTAAGGCATTAATGTGTTCATCACTTTAAAGGTGGAGCTGATGTATAGCCTAATCCATATTAATTCATCATCATTTATTAGTTTATATTTTGTATTCATAATCGGAATCTGCAAAGTAACTAATGCCAAATAAATGTAGTGAAGTCAAAAGTACAACATCTGCTTTCAAAATTAAATTAGTGGAGTAGAAGTATAAATAAACATACAATAGAAAAACTAAAGCAAAGTACAAGTACCTGAAAATTGTAGGCTATATGTAGCCTACAGTTGAGTAAACGCAATAGTTAATTTTTATATCACTTTCTACTGTCTATACTGTTTTATCGTCATATTTTCGCTAACTATATAGGACTAAAATATTAAAAATTCTGGACTTGAGTTTGACAGTAAATATTTCTTCTTTCCTGAATAACATAACCCGCTGCCTCAACGTTGAACCCATGGGTTGAACCCTGAACCCTAAAGAGAACCCTGCCGGGTAGGGCTGTAATCCCACAATGCAGAGCGCATGGCGCGTCATTGGAGAGGGACGACGATGATGGCGGCGGTTGGTGCACCAGAAGTGATCACACAGCTGGAAAGCGCTGCCAAAGTTTTAATGGTGAGAAATGCAACGTTGTTTTGAAGCCACGAAGGGGCGGGCGGGACATATATGTTACCTCTGTGTCGGGTGGAGTTCGGCGTTTGGGGACGCCCGCGGTTATTCTCGGTTTTTGTTGTTAAATGTGTTCAGTTTTTCGGAGAAACGGTGTGGTGTGTGTGTGAGCGATGCATGGCGCCTTCCCTACCTTGCCTGTCTCCATCCCGCAAAAAATCCCAACATTCCCACTCGTCTTCCCTTCCCTCCTTCCTCTCATAAACCACCTCCATCCTAAAATATCACCCCGGCTTTGGACGCTTTCCAATGCGGCTCCAGAAACTACTGAAAAAACTGCAGTTCGTTAAGTTTTTTTTTTTTTCACTCTGTGGAGGCAGCTGGAGCATCCCGGTGCTGTTGATTCACTCGGTCTTTAGCTTTAGCTTCTCCTGTAACGTTACCTCCTAAAACACTCATTTCCATCCTGTGTTTGCCTCGTTTTCCTCCTCTTTCAACTCCCTCCAGCCTCCCATCGGAGTAAATGACTGAATACAGCAGCTAAGAGCAAGTGGCTAACCATGTGCATGTCATGACATGAGTCTGTGTATTGGATACATAAGCTAGCTAGAGCTTCTTCTTGCTTTCTGCCATTTTGCTTCTTCTTGTGGTTTTAACTGTATCGTTGCTCCGTTTATTTTTTTTAATTTTTTTTAATGTGATCCTGCTTGAAATCACCACACAAGTAACTGCAAGTGCATTACCTTCACATGTTAGTGAGCAGGTGTCTTGTGAAGGGATGGTAAGCAATGTCTGGCATTGTTTTGGGTGTAATGAATCAACACGTATATATTTCAGTGTCCAGAGTAAGCAGGATAAGTTGCATCATATTTTACCATTCAGTACAAGGCTCTTGATTTAAGATTTCTGTGAATTTAACTATTTTGTCAGTTGAACAGGACAATGCTGTGGTTATCAGTCAGACATTATATTGTGGGTGTATACTGCATATAAAAAGCAACAATGACCAACAACATATGTCTATTCATGTCAAGTGTTCTGTAGATTGTAAAGAAATAAAATAGGGCAAAGGAATACATATTGAATGGGTAAATTAGTATATTGCTTTGTATAGGCTACATGAAGTGGGTGGTTATGTACAGTTTATGTCATGCCATGCTTTCATTTAGAACGGTAAACAGACAGTTTCACCGGAACTCCTTTAGAAGGTGTCCTACATCACTTTTTTATGGACACCCTGCAGCCAATCAGAATCGAGTATTCACCCAGACCATGGTATAAGTCTATTTAAACAGCGTGCAGGATTGTTAGATGGATGATACATACATGTTAAAGCATACGTTTTACGATTCAGTACAAGGCTCTTGATTTTAAATAAACTGTGAACTTAACTATTTATTTAAAGTCAGTTGAACAGGACAATACTGCGGATGTCAGTCTGACATATCTGTTTGAGGTTGATTTAATTGCATGATCAATTTTGGATTTTTATCATCTACTATGCTGCTGAGAAGCCACTTGAAAAGGGCTCAAGGCCAAACTCTTCTTTCATTCTGAATCTCATCCCAGATGTGCTGATTATTTTTGGCATTTTATTCCTTTTATTGGACAGATAATATAGAGACAGGAATGAAATGAGTGGAGAGAGGGGGGATGAAAGTGTACTTTTAATCAATACTTTGAAATTGGAAATGTCCGGTACAGTACCTTTTTTAATATTGCTCCACTGTAGGGTTGACTGTTGGTGATTTCACAAAACATTTACATAAGATTTGTATGTAATGGTATGAATGTAAATTGGGTATAGGCAAATATAAGAACAGCTACAGTCTAAGTTTAGAAAAATGACATCAATTTACTGTAATGCAGCCTGTAAAACAATGAAAAGACGACACTTATGCCATATTAGGATATCCAAAATCTAAGACAATATCTAATCTTATGTCACGATATCGATATAACGTTGATATATTGCCTAGCCCTAATAAATAGTTTTTAATATTAGTATTTAGTCAATAAATCATTGTAATACATCCAATCAAATTGTGAATTGGTACACGCCTAAAATTAATACTTTTTTCAATGCTTCAGATTTCTCTCTCTTTTTTTTTTTTTACATAGCCCATTGCGTTAACATCAGCTAACCTGTATGTGATTTCCCATACCTACACAGATGCCCTGTTGAATATGATACTAACTCCCCATTTAGTCTACATTTTTGTTATTGATTGTCTGGCATTATTTTAGGTATTGTGAACCTTTTTGTGTCTCCATTCACCAGGGCTGTCACAATAAGTTGTATCTTTTTGTACCATTCAGTACAAGGCTCTTAATGGTGAATAGAACAATTTATTCAAAATTAGTAGTGCTACTGAATTGCATTTCATTATATAAAGAGGTCTTTCTTAAAATGTAGTCGACCCTCATGGTATAATGCAATACAGTTCAACAGCATAATACATTACATCACCTCTGCAACAGTTTGACAAAAACTGATTATAACCTGTGTGTGTGTGTGTGTGTGTGTGTGTGTGTGTGTGTGTGTGTGCGCGTGCGCGCGCATGTATGCTCTCAGTTGAAAGGGTTTTTCTTTCCTCTGCGGTCTTCAGAGCTGCTTTTACTGCAGTTAGGACTGGCAACTTTCCTGCTGAGCTCTCTCTCTCTCTGTGTGTCTGTCTGTCAGTCTGTCTGTGTCTCATATTTTGAGCTGTTATCATGGAGGGTTTTCTGTTATTTACTGTCTTGTACTTCTTCTGTAACATTTGAATGCCACGTAGCTTTTTTTTTCTTTTTGCATGTGTCTTCCGTATTAGCCTTTCAAAAACAGCATGTTTGCTCTTCTGCTTGCCGGACACAAAGGGAGGCACGTACCTTTATTAACGCGGTGGTCTAGCAGCAATCTAACAGCAACATAAATTACATTTATATCCACATTAACAAAAAAGACTTGTCCAGCTGCGTTATTGGCTGTCAATTAGCCAATCGGGGCTCATATTTTCATGTTTTTGTGTTGATACAGCAGCAATTTGAAAATGAAGGCTCTCGTCTGGATTTCTTAACTTTGACAAAATGAGTAAAAAATAAGTCAGTTTTTGTTTTGTTTTTTAAATATGACTGCTGCTAGTAGAAAGTATTTTTGAATTTCATATAACATGCCATGTTGTTCCTCTTAAAAGGCATTGTGCACAGCACATTAGGAACATTTCCAAACACCTTGTATGCATTCATGGCAGCTACAATACAAGCAGAAGCTAATGTTACAGAGCTAAACCTGTGTCTTATGAAAATGACCAATCTGAGTTTTCTGTTGCACGACTAAAACAACCATTAAACGTACATGTTTCACCAAAATAAGTTCCTTCCGAGCCTATTTTGCAGCAGCACTGTGACTTTTCTCCCGTGCTTAGCACCGCCCAACACGATTGTGATTGGTTTAAAGAAATGCCATTAAACCAGAGCATGTTTTCCTCCCATCCCCGAATGCTATGTGGAGTAGCCAGACCCTCTTGACCCCCCTTTGGAGGAGGGTCTGGCAAAGCGAGACTATGTAACGGGTGATCAGTCTGTTTTGAGGCGGTGTGAGAGTCCCGTTCAGTAAACAGGAAACATCACTGCCTCCATCGCTGCCACAAGAAAGTTGAGGCACACAACACTATGAGGGTAAAAAACTAAACACAAGCACTGAACTGCCCAGCAGTTTGTGTAACAGCTGACTGTTTCCTGCAACAACAAAGCACAGTCTCTTATCTTTCTCTCTTGCTCCGTGAAATAAAGCTGCCTTCAAGTGCGGTCAGAAATGTCAAGATCTATAAACAATCTGACGGAAAACAATTGAGTTATTGTCAATTATAAAGTCTACAGACAGTACTTGTGCTCCATTGGGGGGTTAAATAACAACCGGACGTCGCACAAATGAGCCATTTAAGTGACAGTCCCACTGCCGCAAAACTCTGCGGCGAACGCTTTTGTTGGTCTGAACGTGCCCCGAGTCCTGATTACCCCACCTCCCCCCATGGCTGCCACCGCTGAAGCTTCGAAGATTCACTGTTGATTAGTATCGAAGCGGCGAAGCACAAAAAGTGGTATTCAGGACCGCCCTGTTAAAAAAAGCGTATTCCTGCAAACCAAATCTTTGAAATCACAAACATAAAAACATGAATTAGATGTTCTCAGAAGTAAGAAGACAGAACATAGTAGAAATAAACTAAGTCTTGTCTATAAATGTTATTTCTTTGTGTGTTTGTTTTACAGGCACCGCCGTCCATGGTCAGCACAGAACAGAGACAGCATGCTGAACACATATTCCTCTCCTTCAGGAAATCCAAATCCCCTTTTGCCATCTGCAAACACATCTTAGGTAACTATTGACGTAATAATTAAGACGGCACAGCTTAATTTTAACCTATGATTTTTTTTTTTTTTTTTTTAAATTAACATGAATTATGCCAGAGAAGACGGCTCTCTTTTTTTTTTCTTTTTTTTTTTTTATAGAATTCAAAACGGGTTCCATTTAACTACTCATTTCAGTCAATCCAATCTGGGCTTCAGCCACTGATGTTACGATAGCAGACCTGCCTGAACCCCCATACAGACAGAATATACAGTAGTTCTCATTTATTGTGTCCACCATGTTTATCTCAGTGAGGGTAGACTAAATATTAGAAACACCTCTCTTTGTAATGCAGTACAATTCAACAGCAGCACAAACTATATCTAAACTATCCTCCAGAATGATTATACAGTTAAATCAACACCTTTTTAAAAAACAATTTAAACAAAAACATTATAACCTCAATGAAGGGTGGATTTATTACAGTGCTGTTTGTATTGGACTGTATTAAACCCAATAAACTGTCAAACTGAGTCCATGTTACTCTAGCTTGATTTTGCCTAATGTTTTGATTTTGAACATGTGCCACAAAGGAAGAAGTGTGTTTCAAAAAAAGACCATCTCTGCTTTTGTTTGAACAGTTGTATCTATTAATCTAATCCATTACAAATCATATAACTTGTGTAAGGAAGGATGGGAATTTTATTTGGAATAGTTAGACATTTACAATATACAGCTTATAGCTGTTAAAAGCACCAGAAATAAAACACCAGGAAATCTGCAGTAACATACTATAAGACACCAGTTTCAGTTTAAAAAGCTTGCTATTTTTACGTTAACTGGGACAGCACTTGTGTTTAAACAACTAGTTGATTAAGAATTCCCAACTCTAAACTCAACAATATTTCTGCAAAGCGTGAAAATGGCTTTATTGTATTGTATTACTTTAATTTGGGGTTTCAAACAGTTTTCACATTATATACATAACATACATTGCAAGAAATGGCTCGATCACAGAAGGCTTGTATCATGTGGACGCGCCACCAGTTTTGTTGTCATTACTTAGAATTCCTCATGGGGGAGACAGAAACTATGCACTATAGCTTTAACCCACTTCTCTTTTTCTCCTTTATCTTTGTATTTCTCCTCTTGCACCTTCTTTTTCCTCCTCTCCAGAGACCAGTAAGGTGGACTATGTGCTGTTCCAGGCAGCCACGGCCATCATGGAGGCGGTGGTGCGGGAGTGGATCCTGCTGGAGAAGACGAGCATCGAGTCGCTCCGGGCGTTTCTCCTCACCTACGTCTTACAGAGACCCAAGTAAGAAAGACAGAAACAGGCATAATTAAACCTGTGCGTGTCTTGCAGGTCTCTTATCATTAGACCTCCATTGGTGACGCACAGAAAATTGAGTAATTCAAGAGCCTTTAAAGCCTCTGAACACCCACACAGGTGTTTTCAGTTATTCTGGCTGATTAGACTCTTTTCAGGTTGAATGTGGGCCAGAGCTTTGATGGGAACTTATTAGGTCACAAATTCTTTCTACCAATAAGGGTGACAAAGGTGTCTTTTGTTCTGCCCTAACGGGTGCAACAACGCTTAAAGTGGACTCAGGAAGATGTCAATCACTCAGTCTAACCACAGCCACACAGTCCTGGAAAAGGTCCAATTGAATTCCAAATGTCCAAAAGAATTGGACAGATGGCCTGCAGGTCCTCATACGTGGAAAGTCTAGACTGATGTTCATAATCGGCTGCTTCTTCTTGTGTAGTACACTGGTAAAAACAGCAGAGAAGAAGAGCACAGACTAATTTTATATGAACAAGTTACAGAAACTCTGACCTGGTGCAGTGACAGGTTACCAAAACTCTGTTCAACAAACAAGCTAGAAGGATTTCTGTTTACTCTTGTTTGAGTTGAGAGTGTGATTTTAAAAAAATAAATAAAAATTAAGTTAAACTTTCCATGTGATACAGGCCAAAGAAAATAAGCTGCAGCTGTGATTGCACCCTCAGACACACAGACAACATTTTACTTTCACTTTGTTTTCCCTGCAGTTCTCAGTCGCTGCTTGTGGTCAGTGTTCAGTTAATCTCATATGTGTTTCTTCCAACCGCCTCCCTGTTTCTCTCCAGTCTCCAGAAGTATGTCCGTGAGCAGATCCTTCTGGCGGTGGCGGTCATCGTGAAGAGGGGCTCACTAGACAAAAGTATCAACTGTAAAAGCATCTTTCACGAGGTCGGACAGCTCATCAGCAGCGGGAACACCACAGTGGTGAGACAGACGTGCAGATGTATCGTGCATAATGTATTTGAATTGATTAAATGTCGGTTACAATGAACAAATAATCGATCGTTGTTCAAGTAATTTTAGTTAAAGTGCTCATATTATGCTTATTTTTTCACGTTTAATTTTCAAAAAACACCATATTTTTGTTGTACTGCACATTGCTGCAGCTCTTATTTGTGTGTTGAGCTCTCTGTTTTAGCTACAGAGTGAGGCATCTCACTTCTATTCTATCTTTGTTGGGAGTCGCACATGCGCAGTAGCTAGGTAAGGACTACTAGCCAGTCAGAAGCAGAGTATGAGGGCGTGCCATGCTAGCAGCTAGGCGAGCATTATAACGTGTGTTACAAAGTGACCACGTTCGTCTCTGAAGTAAAGGCTGGACTACAATAGAGCTGTTTGGAGCAGTTTGTGAACAGTGTTTTCTCTGGAAGATGGTAAGTCCCTTTAGGGTGGACTTTGGGCTTTTTCACTTTGTAAAACTATAACGTGCACAAAAAAGATATATAACACAATAAATGAAAGGGAAAAAGCCAAAAAGCATAATATGAGCACTTTAAGTTTAGTTTATTGTCTCTGTGGGAAAATTAGATAGCAGCAGAAATCACAAGGCATTTTGACAACCTAAAGACAAGAAAACAAGACAAAAATGAAATTTTTAGACATATAGACATCACTATACATAACATAGACCAGGGCACTCATGCATTATCATAGTGCAACGATTTAGAAGATCATGGGATGTTTTTGGTTTTCATCCACATTAATGACACATTAAATCATCAAAATGTCTTCCACTATGTCAAAGCCCTTTCGTATTGATAGCCTGTTAAATTGAAAGGAAAAAGCAACTTAATCCATATTTGGTTTAGAGTTAATTAGTTTCTTGACATCTACCATTGGTAAAAGACTTCATGGTTTACTGTTTAAGTTTTGACATTACATTAGTAAATAGGTATGTGTTGGTGACTTTACGCAGCTTTACAAAAGGTGATTTAGGCTGAAAATGAAACAATTTGAAAGTAAAAACTAAAAAGTAAATGCATTTTACTTATGGACTAACCCAAACAGAGCACAGAAGTATATCATTTATGACAATATGCATCAGTTTCAGAGAACCATCTCGACCTCTACCAGCAGTGGAGAGTAACGAAATACATTTATACAAGTACTGTTCTTAGATACTATTTTGAGGTACTTGTAGTTCCATTTTCTGCTACTTAATACTTCTACTCCAATACAATTCAGGGGGAAATATTGTACTTTTTTACTACAGTGGTTTAATTTAATACCTGTCCGTAGTCCATGTTTGCTGTTTTGTCAAACACCTCGTGCAAGTTTAGCTTCAAAGATATAAGATACAAATAATGAGGTTGTCTTTCAAAACAAAGACTGTACTAGTACGTGTTCTAATCTTTTCTCTGTTCAGTCCTGTTCTTATAGTCTCAGAATACATAAACAGACTCAAAACAGTTACCCAAAATACAGATGAATGGTAGAACTTGAGTGTATTTAAAGCATGAGATGAACAGTTTGATCATATTTATTACATTTGTGACTTGATGGACCACATTTGTGCCCTGGTTACCGACCTCCTGCATGGGATCTGGCTCTGATTACAAAAAATGGCACAATGGCCGTACCGGGGAAAGAAAACTCCTGGCGTGTTCCTGTGGTCAGAAGAAAGTTTAATATCGAGTGTCTTGTTTTCTTTGGTCATGCACTCAAATCGATTTTGTGTGCACATTCTGCATTTTCATTCTAAAATATTTGTGGTGCTGTGATGTACTGTGAACGACTCTGCATACTGGTGAAACATTGTATGTATTATAAAAGCAAATTGGACATCTCTTAATCCAGTAGATGGCACTATTTCATTTGTTTCCTTAACTAAACCCCAAAGTAGAAAAGGACAACTGTGTCCCTGTGGAGGGCTGAAAGCAACTGCTATGCACAAAACCAGACAGGAGGAAGTGATCAGTGAAGTCTAATCTAATGTAGTGTTTGTTTGGAATGAAATTCCCCAACTGTTGATCTCCTAAACTACATTCAGAGTAGTTGTATTTGACTAGCTGTATTTGAGAACGGATGTCATGATAATTTGTCCTGAAATAGCCAAGATGAGAGAGCCTTTTTACCAGTAATCATTTAACCATGAATAGGTTATAAGAGTTGTGCACCAGAACGGAAATATATCCATTCTGTGTCCCATTTCCTTACCACATGCCAACGGAACACAACATATTCTAGTATACGTTTGTAGTTGCAGTGCAAAGAAAATCAGTGTACTTTACTATTTTGTAGGATATTATACAACATGTGCATTGACAGAAGTCAGTTTCACTGTGGCTCCGGAACATCACGTCCAAGTAATCCTCACAAAGGAGAAAACAAAATGTTGTTCCAAGAGATTTCATACTTGTTTTTGTTTTCCTTAGACTTTTTTTTTCTTCACTGAGCTGTCTCACCACAAACCACAACTTGCTTAAATGTTTTGCAGCTGCTCCTTTTCCTTTGTGTGCTGCAGTGTGGAGCATTATTGTACATCAACAGCACTATGAAAATTCAAGTTGAATGCTGACTTTTTTCAGTAGACTTTTATTTTTTTTATGTTTTCCAGTGCGATGCACACGTACCTAACTTTTCGGTCTTGACTGATGGCTGTTGCTCAAGTTTGACCACAGTATAACTCTTTGTGTAACATTTGTCCTGTGTGATCACACAACCCTCTCTGCTGCAGCAAACATTGGCCTGCTCCATCCTGACCGCTCTGCTCAGTGAGTTCTCCAGCTCCAGTAAGACCAGCAGCATCGGCCTCAGCATGGAGTTTCACGGCAGCTGCAAGCGTCTGTTCCAGGTGTGTTCTGTGTTTTCAGGTGCTCGTAATGCTTTCAGCTTTTATTCCTCAATTTATTCTTCTTCCATACCTCCCTCGCTTCCAGGAGGAGGGCCTGCATCAGATCTTCATGTTGACCATGGAGGTGCTGCAGGAGTTCAGCCGCAGAGAAAACCTAAACGCCCAGATGTCGTCTGTCTTCCAGCGTTACCTCGCTCTGGCCAACCAGGTCCTCTGCTGGAACTTCCTGCCACCCAATCATATCCTTTCTTTGTCAGAGGCTGACGTGGACTCTTACACCTGGAAAGGTCAGGATAAAAAAATGTCGCGATTTCTAGGTCTTTACTCATGATTGGATACATTCTGCGAAAAAGTATGGCGAGAAAAAAACAGGTCAGTCTGAGTTACCTACATAACCCCACATTAAGTACAGTTTATGGCTTTTCATTTAAAACAGTGTTTTACGGAGTAATTATGCCTAGTTGGGCACAGAATAACATCTTAAAACTCCCAGTGGTCTTTTTTTGTGGTTTTAGCCATCGACTTTTATTAGTTTGAGATTTTTTTTACAATTTAACTACTGAAATCTGGCATCATGACACTGATGCCACAAACAGAATTAATTTATGTAAAAATAAATAAATAAAGAACAGCCAGATGATCGGAATAGTTTTCAATATTTTATCCAAACATTATGTAAATAACTTTTTTGGAAGTTAATAAAAAGACAAAAAACATTGAAATTATTAAGTTCAGATTTTGTAGACCTACTTCACTGTTTAACTTTGACTTTGTTGGAGAGTAAGTCAAAGTGTAATGTAATTATAAATTATAGCAAACATTTTCCTACTTACAAATAATTGAGATGATATAACTGAAATGCAGATTTGTGATTTGATAACTGCACCACTTGCATTGCTTACCCCAATGGACCTAATAAAACCACACTGGCTTGTAAAGTATCTCCCTATGTCAACCACTAAATGTACAAAAATGAGACCTAGGCTGTGAAAAGTGTTGTGTAGGAAAGTGTGTGTGTGTGTGTGTGTGTGTGTGTGTACACACACACAACTATGTGGTACCCAGGAATTCATCTGGCCATCGTTTTGCTTTGTAGTAGGAGGCACACATCCATGTTATCTTTGCAGTTGGCCGCATTGTTGAGTGAACTTAGGCACTTTGTGTGTGTGTGTGTGTGTGTGTGTGTGTGTGTGTGTGTGTGTGTGTGTGTGTGTGTGTGTGTGTGTGTGTGTGTGTGTGTGTGTGTGTGTGTGTGTGTGTGCGCGCGCGCGCGCGCGCGTGCGTGTGCATGGTCCAGGCTCATTACGCCCTAAATCCCAACCAGCCTGGCATCCTCTCTGCCTGTCTGAAGGGATCTGGAGTGGCGCTTTGCTGCCAGCCAGGGCCATGTATCACTTTCAAAGAGGTGTCTGTGTGTCCATCTCCGTATCATTCCAGCAGCCCGCCACCCCCGCCTTGGCTTGTTGAGGCTCCCCTTGGTATGCCTGGCACTCTCGGTTCGATATGTGTGCAGCTACTATACATGTTAGGGACCTTTCGGGTCGAGGTTAAACATGATACTGAATATTAAGTATCTTTAATTCAGTTACTAGAAGTCCTATTTTTCAGTGTGCTACATTTAGGTGATATGATTTATATAAACTTATATTATTGTACCATTTACACTGTACCAAGGTATCTTTCCATTTAATATATCAGTGTGTATTAATGCTTTATAGCAGTTCTTGGATGGGAGGATTTTTGCATTAATGTGATTTAAATACCTGGATCTGTCGGATGTTTAAATTATTATTATAATATATTTAAACGGATTAGCCAAAATCAGACTTTCCCCATATGGTTACTTGTACCTTGAAATGTCTTTTCAGTTGATTTCCCAAAATATGTACTGTATCACTAATTAACTACACCTTAATATGTATATATATTGTGATATCAAATTACATATAGTATAATAGAAGAATTTGTCAGCATCTTCCACACTTAATAGCACATCTAATCTTCAATTTATTTAGATGTAACTATAATCTCCCTTTACTAAATGCAGCCAGTTCAACTCCCTTAACCGTGATTTTCTTTAACTAGATTTGCACTTACACTTTAAGTTTGATTGTCACATATACATTAAAATCTTACACAGTACAAAATGAAGTGAAATACTTAATAACTAGCTCCAGAACAAATCTAACACATGGACAAACAGAATCTAACAAATAAGATAAAATAGGATAAAAAGTAGATACAATTAATTAAAAATGACGGATGGTTAAACAATGAGACAATACAATCAGTATAATTCAGGACATGTTAAATAGTGATAAATTTTTTTTTTCTTTTTTTGCATCTTAAATTGGTCACATTTTCATGATGAGGTAGCATTAAGGATTTCCAAGTGTAGCTGTCTTGCAACCTGAAGATATCCTTACAAAATCATCAAGTAAATTTAAGTGACTGTGAAGCAAAGCTAGCTGGCTAATTTATAAAATGAGGCCTCAGGGTACTAGTTGCCTGGAAATAGAGATGTAGTTCTCTGGTTTCTTATGTTTGTTGTCTCAGGCCATAGAAATAGCATATGAATTCTCAAATCAAGTGGCATTCTCCTTGAAATTCTGTGTGCATGTGAGTGTTTGTAAAGGCTACAAGTGTCTGGGCTGTTGTTGAAAAGGAGAACAGATTGATGAAGGCCGCTGGGAGGCCTAAATGAGTGTGGCCGCCTGTCTGCAAGTGTCACAACACGTCTGTGCCTGTGTGATGCGATGCAAACGTATGCCAGCACGGGTATCAGGGGGCCTCTCCTTAATTGCGTGGCTGACAGCCGCCGCCTTTAACACACGAACACACACACACTCCTCAACCAGCTCAAAGACCCTTTTTAAAAAGCGTTTCTCCCTTACGAACCGAGCGGCATGCATGTCATCTGTCCTCGCCGCCGTCTGAACCCTTCGGCTCTGGTGTCATCTGGTGGAGGCACGCTCCCCGGGCGTCGGTACGACACCGTGTCACTCCACAGCGGGCTTGACTCTGCTCAGGGTCGTGGTCAGGCCTCGAGGCTGCTGCAGCAGTCAGGTGCTGTAAATGGCTGTCCGAGCTGACAGATAGATCACCCTCCAACCCTGCTGCCTCTATTCTGCTCGATCACTCTACATATCTGGATCCTCTTTGTGTTTTTTTTTTTTTTCAGATGTATTCGGTATTTGAGGGAATCTCTAAATGCATCTTGTGTGCTATAAAAGCCAGTGGCACTTTTGTTCTGTAGCATTTTCTTTTCTCCCATCTGTTCTTTTCTTCACTACAGAGGAATGTGTAGATTTCATGGTGTATCAGTTCACTAACACTCAGATTAAAGCATGGCCTTCTCCACCTCTTCCATCGAGACACTGTTGTCTGTCTCTTACTTGATATGTAGTTGAATACTTTGTCATAAGAGAAGAAGCAACCTCCACTTTTAGAATTCTTTTCTTATTTTTAGTGAGACGTAATAAAAGCTGCATTAACTTCTCTGAACAACAATCACCCCCAGCAGCCTTCAATCAGGAGTTATTCTTGTGCTGAAGAGACGACTGTCAGCCTAACACTTGTCTCGACCCGGCTCTGTATTCTCATTAGCTGTTCAGGAGTCAATTTATAGGCAGTTTGGCCCTCAGGTTAAGGTTAGCATTTGGGAGTGTGTAAGCTGATGCTGGATGTTTGCCTTGGCCCTGACCTGTATAGAGAATCTTCAACTACTGCTGTCTAAACAAACACAGGTCAGGGAGTAGACAGAAAGGTTAACAATGCTGATGCACATTTAAGGGCATGTATTTTCTGACTTGTGTGAGATTTAAAGTAGTTTCTGTTTCACAAAGCCTCGCAACACTGTAGAATACTTTCATTATTACCAGGGTCCCGCAGGGTCTTAAAAAATATTTAAAAAATCTTTCATTTAATATTCTAAAAATAAGGCCTTAAAAGTACCAATTTAGTATTAAGTATGTTTACTAAGGTCTTACATTTTTTTCTTGTCTTTTTGTAGGATTAAATAAATGTCGTAACATCATAAATAAATATTTTGTGTAGGTAATGTTTAAATTTACTTTATTTAGTATTTTTAGTTTTATAGCATAAGAGCTCTAAATGTGACAATTTATTTTATTTTATGTTATTAGAGTACAAACACACTTTATTACATTATTGTAAATGAATGATTTTCTGTCTCAGCAAAAAATTCATCGCAGCTATATGACCTCTCGGTTACGCTAGCTCCGTTTTACAGTGGGTAATACAGCACCAACCGGCACGCGCTAGAAAAGATCTTTACGATAACAGGTGTGGTAAAAACACTACCGCTTTTGTCCAAAGGGGTCTCTAGAATCAACAGAACCTGAAAGTTCCTCATAGCCACTTTAAATTCAGGCACCAGCCTGGATATAAAAGATGTGTGTGTATTTTGCACACTGATTGCTATGGAAAAAAATTACAGTCCAACTCACATCCAATAACCTGAGGTCTAAATTGCCCCCTTTACCCACATCTTATAACTTTCTGATCTCAAAGAAACCTTGAGCACAGTGGCATGATTGATATATTGTTGGTTTAATTCGGTAGTGGGAGAATTAATGACAACTGCTGTCTAAACAGATGGGGGCGTGACAGTAGAAGGAAATGGGAAGTGGAAGGGAGGGGGGGTGGGTCAGCAAGGAGGTATTCCTGGACTGTTATTTCACATGGCGAGGCTGCAGGCGAGACTTAAAGCAGGATATATCACTTAAACCCTACCACGTGCCTTAGCAAAGCGCTGTGCTCTTTGCGCTGCCACTGGCAGACACTCAGCTGGTCTTCCTGTGCAGTGGGTCCATCCTTAGTCAGGAGGATCAACCGTAATGAATAGAGGATACAGGAGAGGCTTGCTAATCCGCAACCCTCAGGCACGAAGGTCGCTCAGGCCAGCAAGATGTTTAGATTGCTGAGATTGTCTACTTATAGTGGTCATGAAAATACCATCAAATTGATCTCTGAAGGGCTTCGAACAACGTCTGCAAATTGTTGATGAAAGAGGAGCTGGAAATGTGTAATGTCTCTTTCATTATATGTAATACACAATGCAGTTAACGCATTTAAACATGCAAAGACCCCGTCATGATTTTTTTTCTAGTCAAGCAGTGACTCCAGGGACCCACTTTGTGCCAGGCTGAAATATCGCAAAAACTGATGATCTGATTTTGATGTGATACAATGTTGTACGTAAATTCATGTTTCCCAGAGGGTGAATCCTACTGACTTTTGGTGATCCCCTGACTTTTACTCTAGTGCCACCACGAGGTTGACATTCTTAGTTTTTAGTACAACGTCTTGAGAATTATTATATGGATTACCATGTAATCAGATGGTACAGATATCCATGATGCGGAGAGGAGGAAATTGCTAATCACTTGGGTGCTCCCTTGAAGCATGCTATTAGGTTAAACTAAGATGGTGAACATTATTCCTGCTAAACATCAGCATGTTAACAAAATGAACAAACCCCCAACATTGACAAGATTAAAAGTTGTGGCTTTGAGATTTCTTTGTAGTTTGGTTTCATGGTTCACATAAGCCTCTCAGGGCTCAGCCCACATATTCTGTTTCTGTAGTCATGCTGTAAGTTTATGCATAGCAACACATGCTGAATTACAGCCCATGAAGGAAAGACTGATGGCTTTTTATTGCAACTATGCTTCCCTCATGCTTTGAAGCAGAGAGGTGTACATTGACACATGCTACTTGTGCTAAGGTTCACATGCAAAACCATAAATACTGGACGTCCAAGTGTCTGTCACTGAAGATGTGAAGCTGAAAAAATGTCAGGTTGCTTTGTTCACGTCAGAATGCTTAAAATCGGGGCAGGAAATTAAACTTAAAATGCTGGTTATTTCCCTGCCAAAGTAACTGGCAGTAACTTCCAGCAGCAGTCTTATTGGCATTTGACTGGTGGCTGGTGTTAATTAAGGTATTACAATGTGTGTTTATGTGTCTTTGTGCCTGCAAATTTGGCAACCGCATGTGGGAACTAAACATGTGTGAATCACTTGACTGAATTGGCTGTGTATTAGGTCAGTTGAATGTGTGTCGGTGTGTCTGTTTATCTGTCCGTCTTATCTTTCCAGTGGAAAATTGACGTGTCACATTAGTTATTCTTGAGCCTGCTGGAAGGGTTGAGATAGTAGCAGGTGATGTCTTTTAAAAACCCACCAAACCCACAGCCACATGTCCTAGTCACTCTGTGTACATTACTCATACTGGAGGCATGTACAACACACACACACACACACACACACACACACACACATGCAGCCTGTCTTTTTTTTTCAGCAGAGTGGGTATGGTTGAAGTTGTAAATTCACTTGTCAACTCAGCAAGTAGATTTTCCGTTCGTATTCAAAAGCTTGAAATTGAAGTGAACACTTAACACAATAAGGAGAAGTCGTTTAAAACGTCCATTTCAGTTTATGTGAATTATTTTTGGGACAGTAAATGCATGTTTTATGATAGTTTCATGAGTGAGAACTGAAAGAAGCAGTCAGGAATACCTTGCTACGTTAATAATGTTATATGAAGTTTCGAAGTCTTAAAGATGATATATATTCTTGGTGCACTTGGTGTGCTTCGTGACAGATAAAACCATCCATCCATATTATTAGTTAAAAATATTTTTAAGTAATCAGATTTATATTGTGCTGTATTCTAGCATCCTGTTTCCCCCCTAATTTGGAGCGTTTCTATCTTTTTGGAGTCACAACCTTTCAGACCCATTTTACGTCTCCGTCCGGCTGTGTAAAATTGTCGAAGTAGCTTGTAGTTATAATTCCTGAGGTCTCTTGTGAGTTTTGTCCCAGTCATATGATCTTTAGGAGGGTTTGTACAACCGTTGTCCCTCCCTACGGAGATGGCCTCGCGTCTGCACGCTGCAGGACTTGGTCAGTCCCACTTGTTGCAGGAAAGAAGTGTCTCTCTCTCTCTCTCTCTGTCCTCATGTCTTTTTTTTCTTTCTGTCTTTTATCAAACGAATTGCAAGATAAAAGACAGCCAGGTTGTGTTTTTCATTTAACTTGGTTAATCAAGACAGACATGAAAGATGCAGGCCAAGAGTACTTAAAAGCAAGTGAGAGGAGGAGGAATATAAGAAAAAGGAAATCAGGACATTTTCTAATCAGAAATAAATGGGATAACCCTAGCTGTGCTGTGCAATAAATCGATTTTTAATCATGTTTACGGTTTCTACTCCTAACGATCCCAAACAGAGTAATCAAGAAAAACAATTATTTTGCACATTACGTTTGCAAAGGGGAAATTTCACAGTTCAAGGTGTTTTCACTGTTGATTTAACTGTTTCACCGTTTGTTTTTTTTAAATTCAATAACTACAACGTCTTTCCAAAAGTCCAAAAGAGTAATCGTGTAAAATAATCGTGATTTCAATATTGACCAAAATAATCGTGTTTATGATTCTTTCTTTCCATAATCGAGCAGACTTAGTAAACCCTGACATAATACAAGTAAACATGATCTTATTCATATTGCAGCACCCTCCTTACTTATTTTCGATCTCTTTCTCGTTCTTTCCCTCCTCAGAAAGGTTCAGATAGAGGTCTTATGCCTCACCACAACTATTTTTAACAAGGCCTGAAAGCCAAGCATTGGACACACACACACAATCCCACAGATCCTTAGACAGGTGCCAACTTTTGTGCCGAAAAGCGTGGTGTGGTGTGTTGTGCTCGGGTGTGTGCATGGGGAGTGACTGTGGGCTGGTGTCGGAGGAATGCTTGACCTCGCCGGCCTCTGCCGCTGTTTGGCTTTGATCAAACATTCCTCTGGAAGGTTCCCCCTCCTGCTGTCACTGAGCCGCAGGGCATCGATACGGGTTTGTGTGCACTATTATGCGTTTTGTTTGTGCGGGTGATGGAAGACGGAGGGAAGGAGGGTATCATTTTTTTTCTTTTTGTTTTCTTCTATGTTTTTTTTTTACAAGCAAGCAAAAGAACATTTGCAGATGATAAAATATTGAAACACAAACTGCACAAAGAAACTACATTTATTATTGGTGTTAGTAGTACTTGTAAAATTCCTCCATCCAATATCCTGGACAGGAGACAATAAAATAATCTGTGCAGTATGTTGACCGCTTAAAACTCCACTGATCCACCAGAGGTCAGGGGTCAACGGGGAAAACTGGATGTTAGCGGGTTAAGAAAGAGTTGAATGAATGGAAGAATGTGTTTTTAAAATGTCACGAGTTTGTTTTGCTGAGGCTTGGGATGGACGGAGTGCAGATGAGAGGAAAAAGGAGTTTTGATCAGTTGTACTTTATTCGTGAAAGTGAGCGAGGAAAGAGTGAAGAGAGATTGTTTATTTTTATTTCTCGAAAACAAAGTTGACATTCAAGAGGACAAAAACAGCAAAAGAATCACCTCGTGTCAGTCTTTAATTTGGGGACATTTGTCCGCAATCAACAAGCTGACAAATCTGCTGACTTGTTTTGGCATGAAGCCTTTTTCAGGAGATTGTATGTGTTGTAAGGACAAGGAGAAAGAAAAGATTTCTTTTTTTTAAATTTTTTTTTTTATATAGGGTTTTGAGGAGTGAGCGTTGAAATCTTGACTGGTGTGTGAAGAGAGTGGGTTTGTAAGATGCTTTGATTAAGATAAAGTGTGTGTGTGTGTGTGTGAGAGAGAGAGAGAAGCCTAATTTCAGAGTGTGGAAAGAGTAGTAAAGGGGGATTGTTCTTGATGAGCTAAGGGGAAAGCATGTTATGGGTGTTCTTAGGAGACTTGAATAAGGACTTAAATAAGGACAGGAAGTGTTGTGGCTGCGGAGGGAGAAAGTGTGTGTTGTGGGTTTGTAAAAAGTCTTTTTGTGGGTTTAGAGAGTCTAAAACAAGGGGACAGTGTGGTGTGGAGATATAGAGACTTGTTAAGGATGTCTGGAAAGCTAAGATAAAAAATGTTTTTTATAGATTTTAGAATAGTGTGATTGTGATGTGGGTTTTGATGAACTTTTTAAACGGGCAAAAGTGGGTTGTGTGGTCAATGAGACAGCATCTTGTTAGGATAAAGTGAAAAACATGGAAAGTGGACAAGAGGGAAAAGAGAGGAAAGTGTGTGATAGAAGTTTCTAAGTGTTACGGGGGAAAAGAGAGTTTTGCTTTGGTCTTAGAAAGCAGCCAGGAGGAGAGACAAAGTGATTGGCTGAGGAGGGAGAGGGAGTGTTTCAGGGCAGTAAGGAGTCTCAAGGACATCTTAAAGAGGAGTGGACAAAGAGGCAGAGCAACGCAGACTCTCGATTGGCTGCAGGGAAAGTTTGTTTTGTGTGTTTAAGATTTGTGAGGAAGCAGAGGAGAGAAATCTGAGTGTGCACAAGGAAGGGGAGTGCGTGTAGGAAGGAGAGGTGAAAAAGAGGACAAGAGAAGTGTCGGAGGGTAAAGATCGGAACAAGGGGAGAAGGGAAAACACAGGAAAGAGGTGAGGACAAGAGGGTGAGAAGGAAGGCAAGAGTTCCTTTGTGGCTGAAAACTGTGGCTGATGAAGAGCTGACGAGGGAGAAAGAGAAGAACAAGAAAACAAAGCAACCAAAGAAGGGAGGGTGAGAAAAACTTTTGTGGAATAAAGATTGACAGGATTAATGAGAGGGAGAGTAATTTAACAAGTGACTAACAAGCCAGCCAAACCAAAGACTCACACACACAGAGACCAAAAATACCCATTGAGAGGCAGCTTAGTGACAGGAGCTGGTGTTTTGTGTGTGGCGCTCCACCTCCTCTTCCTCCTCCTCTTCATGCTGTTGTTGGCCTTAACTGGCGGCGGGTCACTGGGGCGCCACTACATCGCCATGTTTGAGGCCACGCAGAACGTCACGCTCAAGCCTACGGAGACCTGGAGGGAAGCGCTGCTGGACACCCGCGTCATGGACCTCTTCTTCACCGTGAGTATCCTGTCCATCACTCAAGTGTTTATCCTTCTCAGAGTATCTGCAGGTTCTGAAAAGTTAACATTACTTAATTTGTACCTTAAAACTCTTAAAACATGTTTAAGTGTTCAGTTGGCTTTCTTGTTGTCACGGCAATTTTAAACTTTGTTTCACTGATAAAATCTGTCTTCAATTTCATTTTAATGGCATTAAGAAAAAGGAAAAAAACCTTGAATTACCTTGCCAAAACCTGCAGAAGCCTAGCTCTCTGATGTACCTATGTTTGTCAAATGATTTGCATATGTCTGTCTCGATGTCCTTTTGTTTTCCATCCATCCCTGTCTTTCTGTCAGGGAGGTCTCTGTTCAGGTCTTTCTGTCTCACACATTTCCATTGGAGTGTTTTTGTGTCCTTTTTCTTCACTTTCTTCTTCTTCATTTTTATCCTGCCCTCTTGATGGTGGTTTATTCATGATAAACAAAGAGACAGTTTGCCTTTTCATGTTGGGCAAAGAAGTCTCACTTGACCTCGTCTTTTTGGCAAATGTTAAGTTCTTACTAGTTTCGTGGGTTTTTTCGGACGCACCATTAAGTAGATTTATGGGTGCTTTGCTGTGGGGTCGTGTTATTGTGTTACTATCCAGAGGACCGCCCAGTGAAGTAAATGTGTATTTTTGTGCCGTGACTTGTGTGTTTTAAGAGGCGGCCCACGCTGGCTAAGCAAACGGTGTGGAAGAGAAGTGTGGAACAAACTGGTCAGCTCCTCTTCCATTCAGCATCCTGGCTCAGCCTTTCAGCCGCCCTGCTGCCATATACTGCTCCCGCTCTTTTATCCTTTACCTGCCACCACCTGTTTCACAACCACCTACATGACCTCTGTCTACTACTCAGTTTCACCATGTTACTGTTACACTAACAGTAATCTGTCAACTGTGAATTACTGAACTGATACTGGTCTACTTGCTTAACCCTTTGGGCCCTGACGCACACTAAAAGTATGTTAGTAAGGCTGGTTAAATGATTCAGCATGCTGGGAGCTTTGTGACTGGCTGTTCAGCTTACTGACTGTGGTTTGTGAAATATTTACTATTTTTCTTGCCTTTTGGTGTTCCACTAGCAAAACGCAAATCATATTCCTTAATTTAGATATGAGACCTCATACCATTTTTTTTCCCTCTGATGCAGGTTTAAGACATACTGTATAGTTCAAACATGTCAGTGGTCAGTTGAGGTGTGTTCAACTGCAGCTATTAGAACATAATAGACAATATTAGTTTAGTTTATAATATCATGGACAGTGCCCCTTAATTCACTGTACAGTAAAAGGAGCAGCTTTAGCCTCTATGGCTAATTTCCAGCTATAGTCCCGGCCAGCTGACAATAGATAGGCATCCTAAAATACAATGGTTAACAAATTAAATAAATTGCATTACATCTAAAATGACAGCAGGCCTGTTAGTTTGTCCCCAGCTTGTCAGACAATATGTTAGATGTGACATAATCATGGCATCCATAAATAATTTGGCAGTATTAAAAGTTAGTGCATTTATAATTTTTTAAATATATTTAAAATTGGCTAGGCTAAACTTGACCCTATTGCACATGTTCTTTAAAAGAAAGATTAGAATCAATAATAATGCCCAGATACTTAAATTATGGAACGATACTAATGTTTTGACCCAAGATGGTTAAATTTGACACAATGTTACATTGTCTTTTTATGAAAACCATTCCTATAGTTCTATTTACATTAATCAGAATCAGAATCAGAAAGGGCTTTATTGCCAAGTACGTTGCACATACGAGGAATTTGTCATGGTGTTGTTGGAGCATGTCACACATACAAATATAAGAAGGATATAAACAATATAAGTATAAACATATACACACAGTACGTATTAATAACGATAAAATACATTTAAATAAATAGTAAAATAAGTTAAACAGTAGTGAAAAGGGACGCTACAGCAGAGTAGGTACAGTGGCATGAGGAGCCAGAGGTGGGGTGTGGAGAGAGTCAGGATGGTTTCCGGGCCTTGTTTAGAAGGCTAGTGGCGGAGGGGAAAAAACTGTTTATGTGGCGTGTGGTTTTGGTCCTAATGGACCTCATCCTCCTGCCAGAGGGGAGTGGCTCAAAGAGCTTGTGTCTGGGGTGGGAGGGGTCAGCCACAATCTTTCCAGCACGCTTCAGAGTCCTGGTGGCGTATAGGTCCTGGAGCGGCGGCAGATTGCAGCCAATCACCTTCAATTAAGTTGAAGGCAGGAGCGATTTAGCCAATCGGTGATCTGATTCACGGCTGTGGTGAGTCATTAATATATAAACTAAACAAAAGCGGGCCAAGTATCGATCCTTGTGGTACCCCTGTGCATAAGCAAAGAGCTGATGAACGAAAACAGAAACATATTGTTCTCAACCAGTTAGATATGACTCAATCCATTTGATTGCTAACGGGGAGAAGTTAAAAGTAGACAGTTTGGCAATAAGGACCTCATGGTTGACTGTGTCGAAAGCTTTACGAAGGTCTAAAAACACAGCGCCAACAACACCTCCCTTGACGACCATTGCTTAGATCGTCCCTGAAAAGAAACAGTTCACACATCACTCTGTTTCCTCAGTGATGAGCCCTGAAGCCAAACTGCATCGAATGAAGATTAAATGAACCATTATTTAAGAAAGAAACAAGCTGCTCTGATACACATTTCTCAGCAACCTTGGAGATCACAGGTAGAATACTGTACATATGTTCAGAGGGTCTGACTTAAATATGGGAGTTACCATTGTAATCTTCCAGGGAGTTGGGTATATCCCCTCGAGAACTGACTGGTTGATAGTTTGTGTGATAGGGTAGGCTAGGTGTTCTTTCAGGGATATATCGTTTGTTTTTTCCTGGCACTAATTTGTTTAAAGGCGACTGGTGAGTCAGGGCTTTTCCCTGCTACCAAATACTGCTCCACTGCTGCCACAGCACATCCAGTATTTTCATTGCCAAACACTGCTTCTTTAGCATCATTTGTACCTTAAATGTTTGTAAGGCCTAACATGGCATACTTTTTGAGAGGTTAAATGTGTCCTCTGAGTGGCTATTAAGTTTGTAAATCCCTCTTAACTTTACTTGTACTTTGAAAGGTGCAGATTAATGCTGCATAAAAGTGGTTTAACTTGTTCTTACAGGCACGTAATTGCGTGTGAAGTTGCTGTTTTTGTTCAGTTACAGAACCAAAAACTTGCTGGTTGGTTTTGTGTTTGTTATCCAATATCGGACCATTTTATCAGGAAGTAGTGGTAAATGATGAGGTTATAGTTTTGGTGATAATTCTAATTAGTGCTTGTATTTTTTTTTAACAGAAGCTCCAGGGGAGCTCTGGTATTTTGTTTCTTTTGAAAAAGGACTTTGAAAAACCTGTTCAGTCACTTTATCTTAAAGTATTTTTAGCTTCACATGCACCCAATTGAATCTTTGTTTGGATTATATAGAGACAAACGAAGCCACCTTTGATGAGAGCCTTTTCTTTGAGTATGGAAACAACAGTGGTTTAAAAGCAAAATTGAAGGATATTAAGTTATTAATAAATGTTTATTAAAATGTTGTAAAAATTAAGATGTGGAACAAAGATTATATTTGAAAATTGCATTTAACTTGGTACGCAAGTTGCAGTTCAACGAGATGAACATCATTTTATATAACGAGATTTCCATGTGATGTTGTCGCAGCCTATTGTGATATTAATTCCCACTGTTTGTGTCTGTGATTTGTCTAAAAGATCACGACTAGTGATGTTTCTATGTGGAAAAGCATCTCTCTTCTCATTTGCCTTCATAGTTTTTGTTTGCATCTTTTATTCACCATCAGGAAGACAAAAAAATCTCAGTCTGCCTCTAAATCTGGTTAACGTTGTGGTCATTTATGGTTGGTCACCACTGCTAAACGTTTCTTCTGTGGTTACAGATATTAATGCAGCTGGTTTAAAGTGAATGCATTTGGTACCAAATCTGACTGAGTTTCTATTTTGATTAAGTACTATTTTGATTACATTACTGTTGAGAAATGGTGAAATAGTAGTTGTGTTTTGTTATACAATCTGCAGATGCTGATTTGTAGTTCTTTTCCATCTCTGTGCCTGATAATCACCCTTCATTGACAGTCTAGAAAAAGTTTTCAGTCAGATTGTTCTGACTCTGAATTCACAAAGTAATCACAACTAATTGTAATTGGCTCTAAACAGTGACTGTAATAAGAGGTTTGCTACTCTGCAAGCACAAGGATTTGATTGGCCAGTAGTAGCAGTTTGGCATGAATAAAAATGTTTGTCATTTTTCGGTCGGTTCTCTTTGCTGCTGGAATCTGCAGGATGTGTTTTGTGTTGGTTTCAGTTTTCAGGCCTTCACTCTCATCTCTTGCTCTGGTATTTCTAGTAGCTCAACTGTTTGTTTTTGTAAGGCTGCTGTGGCACTGTCAGCTGTGTGTGTGTGTGTGTGTGTGTGTGTGTGTGTGTGTGTGTGTGTGTGTGTGTGTGTGTGTGTTTTAAAGCATCCTCCTGGTGATGTGTGCATTTTTGTGTGTTGGCGCATATCTGTCTTTGTCGGATTGTGTCAATTTGAGTTTGTGTAGTATACGCTCTGCATGGATTTGTGATGTGCCTGTGTGTTGTTTCCTTGAGTGTGTATATTTCAAGTTAATGGGGTCCTCTGCTGTCTCAGCTGCTGTGTCTCATCAGCTGTGAGGGGTAACAGGTTGACCAGGGTGTGTGTGTAGTGTGGAGGGGGTACTCAGAGACACGTGCCATCAGGGTCACAGTCCACAACAGACAGACAGGCAGGCAGGATTAGAGCCCGGCCCCAGGATTAGGGGCCCCTGTTAACAACCTCAGTAACCCACCCATCACACACACACTCACCCTGTTGAGGGGCTCTGGAGGGGTGGGGATCTCTGTCCCTCTGTGGGTGGGTGTCTGCCAGCCTCCCATTAACTGGCTCCAGGGCTCTCCTTACTAATCAGTGTTGTTAGGAGGCTAAGAGTAGGCTGCTGTTCTCATCGCACATATCCATGCTTGTCTTTTACTTTCAAGTAAAAGATAATTTGGGTTTATAACAATGTGGTTTTATTTTCCTAATTTTGCACATCATTGCTACCAGTAAGTTCAATGCTGAGGTCTGGAAACACAGCAACATCCCTAAAAAGAAACAAAAGAAGGTGAACTGTGAAACTCTGTGTTATAAACATCTATCAGACTTAACAGACGACTTCTTGGTAAATGTTGGCTGTAGCTGTGTGTGCACACAGTAATCCTGTGCAATGAGGAGTTATTAGCGACATTTCATGTGTTCTCACTCTGTTTTGACCTCCAACTAAAGTTATTTAGATAATGTTTTTCATTCATTCATTTATTCAATCAACCTTTATTTATACTTGAGAAATCATTGAGGGGCGGCCCTCATTTACGATGACATCGAGACAAATTACAAAGACAAAAACAAAATAACAACACATAAAAATAGAACGACACTAAAACTTTCTGAATTGGAAAAATTAGGTAATAAATAAATTAGGATAATAAGGATGCAAAAGAAAGTACAATTATGTAAAGCAATTACAAGTAGAAGTTTGCAGGTTTAAAACCAGATTTCTAAATTGTCCAAAAGGCACAAGTGAGTTGATTTTAAGGAAGTGTAATTTGTTCCAGGAGTCAGGTGCACTAAAGAACTGTAGAAATAGCCAACTTTTTGCCTGAGTCGGCACACAAGATTATCAATGTGAAATTTGAAGGAGAGCTTTTCGTCAATCCATATGCCAATATATTTATATTCTGTGACTCTCTCAATCGTAAGTCTGTTTATAGTGGAAATATTAAGGTTATTATAATCTATAGCTCTGGAAAATAGCATAAATGTTAGGTCTTAGTCTTAGGTCTTTAAGAGCACCTTGCAGAATATTAAAGGAACGCTCTAAGTTTTCAATTTATTATTTTTCAACATAATACATCACTGTGTCATCCGCGTACAGATGGGCATGACAGTTTACCAAAGATTACATTATATTATTGATATAGATAGTGAAAAGAACTGGAGCTAAAATTGAGCCCTGTAGTACACCTTTTGTTAGTTAAAAACTCAGAATTGTAGCTTTCCAGTTTAACAGATTGTTGTCTCTCTGATAGGTAGCTTTTAAACCAATTGCTTTGAAAAGATAAACAAATACTGCGGCACAGAGTTTTTATTTATTTATTTTTTTAATCTAAGGCTGATACAATGTAATTCACGGCAAAAGTAACAGCAGTTGTATAACTGTGCCCTGCTCTAAAGCTGGACTGAAATGGGCTCAAAATGGAGGCTCTGGAGAAACCCCTTCAACCTTCATTTACCAGAGATTCCATGACCTTTGACAGACATGGCAGTTTGGTTATTGGTCTATATATGTTGAGATTGTTTTTATCACCTCCCTTATGTAGGGGTATAAGATGTGCCATTTTCCAGATTCTGGGAACTATACTGGAGGATATTGAAAGATTGAAAATATTTGTTTTTTGGTCTGAGATAATATATGGGCTGAGAGCCTAAGAAAAATGTTTTCCAAATTGTCCTCTACACTACATTTCCGATCGATGGTAAGGAGAGCATCTTCAACTACACTTGCGGAGACAGGATCAAGGGTAAATGTATGCCTGCGAGGAGCAGTGAATACATTGTCATCAGTTGGAGGTGGATCTAATTCCCCATTTTAAAAAAAGGTGACCAGCCGCTACAAAATGTTTATTTAACGCTAAACTAATCTCTTTATGGTCAGACAATAGACAGACAGTGACAGACAGAGACAGTTATTTTTATTTTATGTCCATTTTATGTCTTTATTAAAAAGCCGAAAGCGATGACGGGACATGATGGAGAGAAATGGGGAATTGCATGCAACAAAAAAAAAGTCCATTGACGGTAATCACAATGAATCTACAAACCAATGAGATAACACTGGAGACAGATCATTATTGATGGCTATTGGTCCCCACCAGGCCTGAGGTCAGGAGCTCCCTTCTGACTGACAGGGCAAGTATATATCAGCTCAATAATTATGCAGTGTGTAGCAGCCATTTTTGCTGCTGAAGAGATGTTTAATCTGATGCTCAAAGTGTCATTCAAGGTTTTTGTGGATAAGCATTCATCTCTTTGCCACTTCTGCTGCTAACAGCTATGACTCAGGGATGGAGTGATTGAAGTGAAAAGAAGAGTTGAGAGAAAAAGAAAAAAACAAAGATAATTGTAAGAGGAAACAAGGAGAAAATGAAAGAAGAGGTGCAGGAATAGAAAGGGGGGGTATATAATTTTACGGGGAAGACAAAGAAAAAAGATGGAACCGAGAGACAATTTAGAGAGAGAGTGAAACGTGGATGCAATTTGCAGGAGCATGAGAGAGGTTTGGGAATACATTGTCCATGGTAGATTGAAAAGGAAGAAGACACCGGTGGTTGTTGGCCCTCTTCAAAATAAACACACTCCACTTTTGTCGCTTTAACACCTCGAGACCACAGTGCACAGCCTGACTCCAACATAAAAAAGAAGAAGAAAAGGAGAGTGCACACACAAACTGAAGCGTAGGTAATTTTGTCCTCAGCAGTGTGTTTTTGTCTGTTTGTGTTTCTCTGAGTTTTTAGTTTCTTTTTGGCTCTGAGTGATTAGAGAGCAGCATCAATCTGTGATTGAGTGTGTGTACACACACACACACACACACACACACACGCACACACACACCCACACACCACCATAATGTGTCACACACTTTATACATAACAGTAATAATAATATAATAATACATTCCCTAAATTTTAGCCATCCCAACCACATGTCTAAAACTATAAAGTTGGTATACATGTAACTTCTTCAAAACTGTAGCTACAAGTTGGGGCTATGGCAGCTACAGTGATGCCACATGGAAACCAAAAGAACTGTGATTCGTCAGCAGGAGCTGCTTGTGTTTTCTCCTACAAGTTACTGACGCTGGTAGAGATAATTGAAAGTGAAGACCAGATGAAACAAGTTGAAAAAAGGCTCAAGTTAACTGCTTCTTTTCGGTAACACATTTAGCTAGACATCTCGGCTGCAAACCCTCTCTATCATAGTTAATGAAAGACAGTTTACACGACGACTGGCTGCACGCTATTAGTCTCATATTCATAATGAGACAAGGCGGACCTTCCCACTATCACTTGTATCACAAGGAACCAATCGTAACCCAAACTTAACTCTAACCTTAACACAAACAACCAAGTTGTAACCATCAAAGTGTCCTTTGAAGTAAGAACTGGCCAAAATGTCATCACTTTCTGATAAAAATGTCCTCCCTTGCTAGGTTTAAAACTTCAATTTGGGTTCAGCGACATGACATTATATACTGTCAGACGATCGAAATTTGTCAAACATGAGAGATTTGGCGGGATCGTTGTATTAATACCACAACTTTATGGCGATATTGAAGCATTGTTGCATCAATGTGATTGTCATTTTTCAATATTTCACTGGAATAACCAAAAACAAGCACTATGTTGTGGTTATTTACATCATATTATGATATATATCACTGTACCGCTACATTGTGATACCCCGCTAGTCCTCACAAAGATAGGAGTACGAGAGCACACAGAGTAAAGCATTTTGTGTTTAGCCAGTAAACACAATCAGTGTGGAGTGCAGGGACTGATGAGGCTGCAGCAGAGCCTGCAGGCAGACAGTAACCCAATCTGAGAGAGGGAGAGGGCCAGGAGAGAGAGGGTGATGGTGGAAGAGAGAGAGCGAAAGACAATAAGTTGGAAGCACCGTGTTGATTTGAAAAAACAGAAAGATGAGCCTCTGAGCCCCCCGAGGTAACAGACACCAGGCTTTGTCTCCTTCTATAAATATCGTTCCTCATTCTCTTCCTCCCCTCCTCTCTCTTTCCCTCTCCAGCTCTCTCTTCATCCTCTTTCCTTCTCCCTCACCTCATTGTGTACCTGCCTTTCTTCTTCCCTCAGTTTTCTCTCATTATAGCTCATTTTCTTTCCCTTCGCTTCGGCTCTCTTCCTCATTACTTATTGCCCTTTCTTTTCTCCCCAATTATATTCTTTCTCCTTAATAAAAATATATCTGCAGTGAGGTTTGTGTTCAATAGAATTTTAATGAATCTGAATCTAGTATAAGATCTTTCTTTAAAAAAAAAAAAATCCTTTTCAAATCTTTTACCAAATGTATTACCAAAGGTTTAGTGTTCAACATATCTGAGTACGGTAATTATAGATAATCAAACTTGAAGAAATAGTTGATCTTGTATTAGCTTTTGTTTTTGGCTCAGACAGCAAAGACACTGTAGCTTTGAGTTGTAGTTTAATTAATGGGCACAACCTTAAAGCTACATTTTGTAACTTTCATAAAAAATAGCTTTCGTCATATTTGCCGTAACTGTCACTATATCCTGACAGTACTACATTATTCAGATCATCTGTGAAATAATCGTGTTCTTCTGCCTCCTCCTCCTGGTGCTCCTAACGGCACAAGGAAAACAACCAATCAGAGCCGAGGAGTCTCAAATGCAGCGTCAATGACTGCTCGTGAATTCCTATTAAACTGTAAAACCAGGCAGGGCTGATTAAATATAAATCAAGATTCTGTTACTGCATTGCCTATTCCAGGCCAGGCCACTGTCAAAGAAAAACAATAATAAGCACCGAATTAGCAACTATGACAATGCCAATGCTTTGCTGACACCAAAGTATCCATTGATTAATCTGTCGACCATCATCTGAGATGCATGCCCAAAATGTTCCATATTGTTGTATCTTGTTCTCTCCTTTCACACACTTGTGTGAATCCACACACACACAGACACATTGTGTATCTCTAACTATAGTCAGACTCAAGGCGACTGACATTACTGGCATCACATGGATCATTCACTGGAGCAGCTGCTTTTTCAGAGCTCGCGCTGTTCAATCCTTTGGCCTTGCTCTACCTCTCCCACCCCTCCCTCTCTCCGTCTCTCTCTCTCTCTCTCTCTCTCTCTCTCTCTCTCTCTCTCTCTCTCTCTCTCACTCTCTTGCTCACTCACCCAGCGCCCCCCCTCCTCTACCTCCTCTCACTGAGCTCTTCCAGAGGATGACTTCACGCACTGGAAGAGGGCAGCAGCAAAGACTATGGTAGCTACGCTACGTTAGCATCTGAGATCTCTTCCCAGCAGCGTGGCTTTCGACCAACCAGGCACCCCAGCAGGAAAGCAAAAAAAGAGAGAAAAGAGAGGGGAGTAGGAGTTGGGAGAGGCAGCAAGAAAGAATTTGAGGGGAGGGAGTAAGAAGGGGAGAGGAGTAGGAGCAGGAAGAAGCAACAAGGAGAGGGAGGTTGAAAGTTTGATTGCTTCTGCGATGGGGCCATGCGCTGGCATAATGTGTGGTGCCGGTGAAGAAGCAATCACTCTGGACTTAAAGAGGATGACAGTTCAGGAGACGGAAGAAGAAAGAGGAAATGATCTCGGACTGGTTGAGAAGATCTCACAGGAGGAAGGCAGTTGAGCTCCAGATGTCCGTGTAGTACCGTCAGTGGAAACCCATGTTGCTGAGCAGCTGTGATGACTCGCAGTGCTATTACTGCTGTTGCCTTACTATAATGTGTGCGTCTGTTTGTGTGCACAGTTGAAACCAACAATGCCTCTTCCCTTGTCTGTGTATAACAGCTCAGCACGGACAAACCCCCAAAACCGAACAGAAGCTCAGAGCTGAGATGAGACTGAATTCAGATCTTTTTTTTTTTTTTCATCAGGAGCCAGATATCTTCCATTCTGGGTTTGATTGAGGCTGTCTGTGGGCTCAGACGAGCTTGGTGATTGTTTGTTTGAGATCGGGGGGGGTCACAGTGTCTGAAGAGACAGACGTTTTGAAAAATCAATTCGCCATTTCACTTCGCCTCAGCTTCCTGGGTGGTGGGAGACGCCAGTGAGTATTAATCCTGCTACTGGAATCAGCTGATCTGTTTTTGAAAGTGGTGACAGGAGGATAAGGCAGGTTCCCTTTTCGTTCTTGGCCGACGACTTTTCTATTTCAAAATGGTATTCTGTATGCAGTTTATTTTGGATAAGTTTTATTGACAAAACGCATCAAAGTATCACCAGAGCATCGGAAAAATCAACACTTGTAGATTAAATGTCCTGTTGCACACTGTATTTAGGGGGTGTGGCCCTGTTTCTCCTTTCAGAGACATACCATGAACAGGCATGTGCAGGGATTGTATAGTTGTTAATCCAGCATGTTCCATAATGGAAGATATTATTTTTTGTTTCATTTGCTTATCCTAAGTATGCACATGTTGACAAATAAAAGCCTTCTGTGAACTGAATTCATAATCATAATCTTGTTGTTGCTGAATGTGTCACTGCTCTGTAGGCGATCCTGACCTCTGACCTCCCATGCAGGTGGTCATTAGAATCAGGTCACACTACTTGCTCAATGTAGCTTTCCTATTAATCAAAAGGGGAAAAATGGGAACGCTCCTCATTTCCTCTTCTCATATTGCAGGTTGGCAAGAAGACAAGACTGAAATGATCTCTGCTTTTTCAATAAATTCTTAGAAAGGATAGTATGCAAAGCATTTTTCCACATTTTTTTGTCCTTCTGTCCTTTTCCCAGTGCACTTATTTCCAACGGTATCCAAAAGTACCTGCTGGTTCATTGAGATATCCACTGTTATACCTTGAAAACAGAGACTGAGATATACATTTCTTCTCTTATCTTGCAGGTACACAGGAAGATTCGGGAGGACTCAGACATGGCCCAGGACTCCCTGCAGTGCCTGGCCCAGCTGGCCTCCATGCACGGGCCCATCTTCCCCGATGAGAGCGCCCAGGTCTCATATCTGGCTCACTTGGTGGAGGGCCTGCTCAGCATGATCAACGGGTCAGTGCGTCACTGTGCTGGAAACTGAGTTTGTCGATGGCTCAGAACTCATCTCAGTTCTGTGCTCAGTGCTTTGTAATAGCTTGTTGTAGTAACTACTTGTATCTTTTTAGCCATGCTAGTGGCATGATTCTATTGATGGCAATGTTGTCTTGTCTGTGGTCTGTCAGTTGGTCGGTTCACCGCTTTAGTCGAGACTGAAACCTCAACAGCTATTGAATGGATTGCCATTTCATTTTGCAATAAGATGACTTTGGTTATCTGCTGACTTTTACTCTTTTGCCACGATGAGGTTGACACTTACAGCTTTGAGTGAAATGTCTCAACAACTATTGGATGGGTTGCCATCCGTTTTGGTGCAGATATTACCCCTCGGGATAGATTGCAATAACTTCCTCCAACTCTGACTTTTCATCAAGCATCATAATTTGTCCATTTGTGTTTAGTGCTGCATCTTAGCATTGTCATTGTCAGCTTGTTAGCATGTTGACATTATCATTTATCTCAAGTACAGCGTCACAGAGCTGGTAGCCTGACTGCAGACTTAGTCTTGTTATTCACCTAAATGAGACACAGGTGTTGTGAAAATGACCTTTGCCTGTTTAGAGTATAGTTTTAAATGTTCTGCTCCCATTTGAGTGTCAGCATTGTCCTTTTAAGTTGAGCTTGGCAATATACTGACAAATGGTGAAGAGATGAGATATCACGTGGGACTCTGGTTATTGTAAGACATAGGTTAAATGTTGCTTTTGATCTTTCTGTTGTTATTAGACGTTTTTGGCAAAGTGCAAATGATTATTTGGCATCTTACTCGAATACGTTTTTTTAGCTTGCTGATTAAACTTTGATGGTGTTGGCAGGTAAACACTGACCACTAGGGTGACTTTGTAAGTAAAATTTTAAGAATGGAAGCAGTACAGTTTCTCCCTCAAGTGTATTTATCAGTGAAATGGGAGGTTTTGTGCTGCATAGTACTGATAGCAACAGGATTGTCTACTATATAGGACAGGTTTAAATTAGTTTAATTTAACATTTTTCCAAGTCCTAAAACAATACTCTGTCATATGTATGTTGACATAGTTATTGGTCGCTGTAAGCATTCCTCCTGTCCATAGCTGTGAAGAGATCCCTAAATCCACAATTCCACAAGCAACCAAATTAAGAAAACAAAGGGCTCACAGCAGGAACCTGCTTGATTTGAAATGGTAATCCCCTCAAAAGAGGTATTACATTGTTTTCGAAGCAGTTCCAGTTGATACTAGCAGTCATTCAAGTATTTCCATCACGTAACATTGATCTCTCCCCCGTCTTTCCTTTTGACAATTTGCAAAACCTCCAAAGTAATTTCCATCATACTGACAGGTGAAGCTTTAGAAACAATAGATGAAACTAATTCAAACTGCCCATTGCAAGCAGCTCCACCGGGGATGCACACAGCCACTACACTAAAATAAATTTCTCTTTGCTAAATGTATCTTATTGTGCAGGGATGTATTAGAAAATAAATACATTCTGGCCATAAAAAATCACATGAAGTCAAAGGGCAAAACTACATTTACTAAATAATACTTGTAATAATATTGTGTAATAAAGGCTGGATCTCTGCCTTTTCTACATAAAAATGTAAATGATAATTCATTTTTTTAAAACCTCAGCTGTCCATTTCAACTGCATATATTGTAGCATTCAAAACGTGAGATCAGTAAGCACAGTTACTGTTGTATTACCTTGGCTACAGTCAGTAGCTGTGAATTGCTCTCCACTATCTCACGGATTTCATGTTTCTTAAATCCAGAGACTCAACAAGTGCTGGAGGACAACGTCAGCAGGAGTGTGACTCATACTGGGCCATTTCTGCTTTATTTACAGGAAGTAATTGCTTGTTGAGTCTGTGTTTTTAATGGCCTCTGATTCTAGCATCTGCACACACTATGAGAAACTGGCTGGAGAGGGAAGAGCTTGACATTCAGTTCAGAACAAATAGTGTTAATCAGGAACTTATGTTTCCCAGTTTCCTCTATGCCGAATTTATGTGAAAATGGATTAAATGATGCCTTCTGTTCTTCTCACAGAGACACTGCTTATTCAACCAGAGAGGACAAAATCATTACTAGCAACCACTCAAACACTGGTAAATACTGAGTGTGGGTGTGTTTAAGTTAATTAATCCTATAGTAGTCGTCCTCTAATCAAATATAAAGCTGCCTGACCCCTAAGATGAAACTGATGTGATTGTTTCCCAATTCTAGCTGGGAGCTTTGCAGACTTTAATGAACCTAAATTCTACTGAAAGCCATGTGGAAATACTTTTCAAAAATGTTCAAACTATATTTCTAATTTAATAACCTGGTCTTTCTTTTTAGTGGAGTAGAAACCATCTGGTAACTGTATATCAATAACAAGCAGGAGTCAGGCATCAACAAACAAAATGTAATTTCAAAAATGTTATTTATTTTCAAGTCTTAATTTTGAGGATAAGCCCCTTGAGATGCACCATCCTGTTGTCAAAGGGGTCCTCAAGCATAAAAACATGAAAATGAACAGAAAAAAATCACTACATAAATAGTAGTGATGATAATAAATTAAACGATCCAAATGACATGAAAAAACATAGTAACATCAACAGGTGTCATCTGCACAAATTAACAAGAAATAAGTTAAATGGACTGCTAGACAAAATAACATCATGTCAAAGTACTGAGTGTACCTTTAAACTAAAAATGAAGGTTTCAAAATATGAATAGATAATTAAAATGAAAAATTAAAAGAAATAATGCACATAACTGGATGTATGTAGAAAACATCTTTTTTTGTCTAAAAATTCTAGATCAGATGTCACAGAGTACTTCACAATAAAAAATGACTGCAAGACATAAAATACAGACACAAAAAACTACAAAAGGCTTACTGCAGTACTTACCCAGAAAATGATATATATATTTAAACATATATGCTATTATATTCCAATTATTTTGTCACTTTTATTTTGTCAATGACAAAATAAGCAACACGTTTTTTCCAAATATTTAAAAAAAAAAAAAAAAAAAAAAACGGATAAATGAATATGACATGAATATAAGGTTGAAATTGGGGCTGATTCAAGTCTGAAATCAGAGCTTTCGTTAACCTCTGTGGTCAGTCTAAGTTGAATATTTAAAAGCTGTGATCTAAATGTATTTTTGACTGGAGATATTGTGAACCTTTGCCTCGAAAAAAAGTTTCCCTTGTTTCAGCATCACTGCATTTTCATTACTCATAAAGCAGCAGATGCATCAAAATGGCAATCGGTTTTGACTAGAATAAATTGTGTGTGTACTGCAGTGTTCAGCTCAATTTATTTAGCTGAAATTCCCTTTACTAAGCAGAACTGAACCTGTTTTTTCTGAGCATAGGAAATAAATGTACTTTGTCCGTAAAGCTCAGCCTCAAAGCCAATCTTCTCAATACTTCCTGCAGAGGTGACATTTTGAACCTCTGAGTCAAGAGTCTGCAATCAGAAGTGATGCAGTCTTGAGCCTCTGTCCTGCAGAAATAATCTTAACACTCAAGAAAATCAAAGCATGAAAACTTCCAACCAAGCATTGTTTAAATTATGAAAGATATAATGAAAAGTGGCCAGCAAGGCACCAAATCTAATCCATACCACTTTAAAGAGAAGCCATTGTTGTCACGGTAACTTTTAACAGTACATTGCTTAACACATCCATGGTACATTGTCTAAAAAGCCAGCTAGCTAACATTAGTTGACAAAGGCAGCCTGGAGAGTCTGCTTGTTGTTACCATAGCAACCACCTACGTTCCAAGGCTTCCGAATTGTTTGATCCTTATTCTATGGTTTAAACAGTTTTGTTTTAATCAGAAGATAACACACATTAAACTTACACAACTAGTTCTGTTACTATTTCTTTTTTTTTTTTACATACATTTGAATATTTTTCATAACAAGACGTATTTTGATCAAACTTGGCTGGACGGGCCAGTGAGTAAAGTGGGCGGGCCAGTGCCACCCTGGCCCAATACTGACCAAGCGCCTGACAAGGTGCATTTTAACTCTCAGATAGTTAACATCCAGGAGGGTTCAAACTTAGATGTTGATCTGCATCTGTTTCTTAATCAGTTCCTTTTTTATTAATTCAATTTGAGTGGAGTACTGCGGAACATTTTTATCTATTTCCTCGCTTCTCTTAACACCTGATCTTCTACTAGAGTTATGATTGGACTTTTATGAACAGAGTCACCTTTTATTAAACTAAAAATGTAAGCACATTTTCCTCTTTAAAAATAAATAAATGTCACTGTCATACTAAAAGTAAAAGCTGTCAAGTGGAGGACCAGTAAATGAAACACTTTATACTTTCATCCACTGCTAGAAGGAGCTAATGTTGAAATACAATTTAGCTGTTAATCTTGACGTACTAAAGCACCTAAATTTGATTTGACAAGACTTTTCCAGCTGAATGTTAAAGATTCCTGATTTCCTTTTTAAGAAGATAAAAAAAATATATTAGAAATTAAAAGATGTATACTGTCCACATTGCTTCACCTTTGAGTTGCTTTGAGTTAATATCTTTGCAAACTTATAGATACAGCGTCTTGTGTCTCACAACTACAATATACAGTATGCTTTCATTTTTATGCCGATGATACTCAACTTTATCTCCCTGTCAATCCTAAGGACGCTTGCAGCCTGATGGCCGTAACAAATGACTTTGGGGAAATTAAATGTTGAAAGTATCATCAGTTTTTCCAGCTCAATGAGGATAAGACCATCCTCAGTATGACAGTGGAAGTTAATGAGAAATTATGTTCATGCCAATCAAAAGTACGCTCTCTTTCAAAAATTATTTTGGACTCAGAAAAATAAGTAAAACGGGGGTTTCATCCCCACTGACCTTCAGAAAGTTATTCAGGCCTTTATTTCAACCCGCCTCGACTGTTTTAATTATATTCTGCACTTAATAAAAAACAACTGCAGTTTGTTCAAAATGCAGCTGCTAGACTTTTAACAATAAAAGAACACATTAGCCCCATTTTATTATCCCTATGCTGGCTTACAGTTGCTCTTAGAATACAATGTAAGGTTTATTGTTCAGTCATAAAGGCTTAAATGGATTTGACCTATTTTGACAACGTGGCCCCTTTAAAAAAATGGAACAACCCAACGTTTTAACTACTTGCAACCACACTGTCCTCCTTAAAACGTCTCTCTAAACTGTCTTTCTGTGCATGCACTATATTAATTTATTCTTTACTTATTTTTTACACTATTGCGGATACATACCTGAGTTTGGGTATAGATACTAAAGCAATCATTTTTTGATAGCTCATAGTTGTTAAAATAAATAAAGAAATATGAGCATTTTTTTTAACCAAACACTTTCAACAACTCAGAGAGTTTGCCTGAATAAATTTGTCAAGAACAAGACATTTTCAATTAAATCTGTAGCTGTCTGTTCTAAGAATAAATAACCAAGAGTACAAATCTGACCAGACATTTAATTGGTGCTACAGACACATTTGTACCAAAAAAGTGAGGTTCAATGTACCCAGCTGTACTTGTATATGGTTTTTTAATCATGCTGTGACTGTCGTCTAAGCACGTTCTAACTGTTAATAAAATTGCTATAGGTTAGCAGAGTTTTTGACAGAAAAAATGGTGATCTTGGGAACTGTATGTGTGTTAGAGAGATGATTATCCGGAGCCAATAAGTATAGAAGTATTTTATGTTCGTTTGTGGGTGTATCTTTAGTCAAAGTATTTCTGATTTGAATTAAGGGGCCACACTGACATGTAAAAATAACTGAGACACTCATGAATGTGCACACACGCTTGTTGTTGGACCACGTGATTCAGTGAGTAGGGGTCTTTCTCTCCCTCTCTTTTCTCTCACAGGCTCTCACTCCCTCTCTCTTCCCTTCCTCTCCTGCTCCGTCTGTAATCACCTATTCTTGGAGCTTTTTTCCAATTGCCTCATCGGAAAACCATGCAAAGAGGGATGGCCGATCTGCAATGATTGAACAGTTCTGCTCGCAATTTAACTCCATCTGATAGGGGTTAGCGAGGCCTCTCACACAATGTTTCTTTCTGACTGACTTTGGAGAGGTGTGTCAGCACAAACACAAATTCAGGATTAAGAGGTTTCTTTTGGTGCAGCAAAGGCAACACAAAAAGACAAAAATATACAGAAAACCATATGGGTGGTGTTGGTTTTTGTAGAGGGGTTTTAAAAGAGGATTTTTCCCTTATTAACTGTGCAGAAATGTAGAAAAACCCTGGAGAAAAAACAAATCAACAATCAAATTCATGCCATCTTCTTTTACAATATGAAGGTGTGCATTTGAAAACATCGACAGCACTGACCGACTGGAATATTAAATCCCAAATACTGTTTCTTTCTGTCACGTTTAAAATCCTTGCCTGCAGTTTTGAGTAGTGCCTCTGCACTTCGTCGGTCAGGACCTACAGCTCGCGGTCGGAAAATTTCATTTCTCTTTTTCTGTCTGCTATTGTTCTGTGTGTCTGCTGTGTTCTTGATGCAAAGGCAACATTTATATACATACATATCTATGTACTATTTTTAAATATCCTTTGTGAATCGGACCTTGAGATAGGCTAGATAGCTGTTGCAAATTATGCACAATTCACTGGATGCTATCAGCAGGCGCAATCCATTCTTTGTGAATTCGCCAGTGTCTTCATGTAGTTTGTCCACCAGAGAGCACTTGACAAGTTTAATTAGTATTAATAATATTAATATTGCTATCTTCTTTTGCCTTTAACAGTGTGATAGGTGCAATGATTTACATACATTTGTAGATATTCATGTGGTTATGTAGCACTTTTCTGTAGTTTTTTTCGGCCTTGATAGCTTAATTATAAGATGATGTATTTGTGGCGATGTTTTAATTGGTTGTATACATTTTGTGGTGTTAGCCACATTGCTTGTAAAGTATGTTTTCAATTAGAAATGCGTTTTTGGATAAATCCCAAGACATTCCATCCTGGTTCCATTGATTCTGACTACATTTGGTTGTTCCTTTGGGCTTTTTTCCTCCATTTCGTTCCTCCTACTGTATGTCTTTCTCACACATAGAATTTTGACACGTTTGTTTTTGATCATTTATTGCATTTTTTCTGAGAAATTCAGAGCACTTAGTTTCAAATACAGAGGAATTGTTCAGCATAAGATTTCATAGAGAATTGAATACAAGTTGGGATTTTGAGATGGTTAATCAGGCAGCACTAAGTTTGAATCTTTTTAATGACTTGTGGTTTATTAAAACAAAATATTTATGGATGATAATGCTGTTAGTCGGACTGAATTATCTCGACAGCTATTGGATGGATTCCCACTTTCATTTTCTCATTTGGATTCACATTCCCAAATTTTGTACAGACTTATGGACTCCAGACGATGAAGCCTAACTGGCTTTGGCGTTTCCCTGACTCTTACTCTAGCGCCACAAGCAGCTAAAAATGTCAATTTTTCCAATTTGCTTTATGACCAAATACCTGCAAAACTAATGATATTCCCATCAGCCTCAGCTGTGCCTTGTGTTTACTGATAATTGTTAGCATTGCTAGCACCCTTAATAAGAATAGTTAACATTACCTGCTAAACATCAGTATGTTAGCATTGTCATTGTGAGCATGTTATTGTGCTGACGTTAGCATTTACCTCAAAGTTCTGCTTCACAGAGCCGTCAGCATGGCTGTAGACTCTTGTTAAACAATATTTGTAACCTGATTAAATACTCTTTGTTAAACTTGAATTGTCTTAAAAACGTGGCTGTATTTCTTCATCTTGTGATCCTTCAGTATTTCTTCACATTGATTATACATTCACTGTGGGGAGATTTCTCCAGATGGTGTAGAATTTAGATTACAAGCCACTCTTATATCTGGTTTTAAAATTCAACAACATGTGAGCCAAATATGATTTTACCATGTCCGCACGTGTCACTTCATGCTTTATGGTTCGACCTTATGATAAAAGTCTCCTTAAAACGAGAAGTGTAATTACAGCCATTCTTTCAATCATCTTGTACTCTGTGTACTGTACTATGAGGCAGAAATACCATAAAAATAACCTCAGATGCAGCTGTGGAAAACTGCTCAGGGGTCAAGTTGCCCACGAGTTTTGGTTAAGGATCAATTTTCATGCCTGTTTCCAAACCTCAGTCACCAGTGTGCAAACTGGAAAGTGACCCCAGTTTAGCCTCAGCCTCACCCTGGAGAGTGGAAACTGTCCTTCCTTGGGCCAAAGCATGGGTTTGAATCGAAAGTGGAAAAGAAGCAAGTCTACCACATAAATAAATCACATTTCATTATCTGTATTCCCAGGATTGAAATCGAGGACTCGGAGGCGGTGGGCATCTCCAATATTATCTCCAATCTGATCACCATGTTCCCTCGAAGTACTTTAACGGCGCTGCCCAGCGACCTCTTCACCTCCTTCATCAACTGCCTCACGCTGCTCACCTGCTCGTTTGGTCGCAGTGCCGCCCTGGAGGAGGTGGTGAGTAATAACACCTTCATCTTCTTCCTCTCCAAAATCTGATTATCTTCATTGAAATTCAGTCACATCGTGTGTTACATTAAGGTTCATCTTAGAGAACAAAACCAAAGGTGTTTGATTTAAAGTTTTTGTAAAACAAGATCTTTTTTCTTGAAATACCCCTATATGTTGAGTCTCAGAAATGCATCTGTCAACATTGTAGCAACTAACCATGTTTGCCTGATAACGAATTAAATTAGATTTCAGTCAAAACCAATAGATCCTAAACTTTTTGGCTTGTGACCTCTAATGGCCCTGACACACCAATCCGATAATCGCTCGTCGGACAGTCTGGCGAGGTCGGTGACTCGAGTCTGTTTGGTGTGTTCCGTGCCGCCGTCCATCGGCGGGGCCATCGGCCTTCATTTTGGCCGATTTGACTGGCTGATTCGGAGGGCGGGCAGTCGGACTCAATGACCAATCTGATTGGTGGAGTGTTAACCCGGAAATGGCGAGCGGGATGAGTGACGAATGCCTCTCAAAATCTGATGAAAATCTTTTAAACTGACCTTTGTCGATCTGAAATGAAGACAGATTTCTCACTTAAAATGTTTTCAGAAACATGTTTCAGTGAACTATTTTCGTAAAATACGAGATCGTATTTATGGCCTCCATTATGGTCAGCTGGAGAAGCCAGACCCACGTGACACGTTCGTCATTTACGGTTTTCATTTTTTGTATTACGTCTTGCGCACGCGCAGAATGTATGCTCAAGTCGGCGTCGCTTCCGTGTGTTCCAAGGCACTTTTTGGACCTCGGGGAGCCGACTGCCTTTTCTGCCGACGGTCAGCTGTCGGGTTGGTGTGTCAGGGCCTTTAAATGGAAGCAATGTAATAGTTTACAGGTTATGACCAGTTAAACCAAAGAGTGGTTTTCTTTGTTTTATTTACTATGAAGAATAGATTACCACCAAGTCTACTTAAAAAATAAGCAGGACTTTGTGCAGCAGAATCTTGTTCATCATCTTGTGAGCTTCTTGAATTCATTACAGATGTTGGAGATGGCTGCTGTTGACTTGGATGTTTATTTGTTACATATAATATTACATAAAAAAGGTGATATACAGTAAATGCATGAGTTTAAGTGATAAAAGAAAAAGGCCTAGCCATCTGTTCTATGTGGAATCCATATTCCACATCTAATTTTAGGCCAGTGTTTTGGAGCAGTGACCATTGCGCTTTAATGTAAAATGATACTATGTGATATGAATACATTTTGAATATGTACGCCCTGAACGATACATGTCGCTGACTTGTCACTGCCTATGTAAAGACAACAGAACCCAGAGAAGTGAATAGTCTTATTATGAAAATGGTTGACATTGTTTTGCCGACATCCATTTGCTGTTTCTCTCCTCACTCAGCTGGATAAGGACGACATGGTTTACATGGAGGCCTACGACAAGCTACTGGAGTCGTGGTTGACGCTCGTCCAGGACGAGGAGCATTTTCCTCGCGGCTGCTTCGTCCAGCCGGCAGTCCAGGTCTTCAACTCGTACATCCAGTGTCACTTGGCTGCTCCTGACGGCACCCGGAACCTGGTGAGACTCATATTTAGGATAAACACAGTGTATTTTACTGAGGGAAGGCAAGTCAGTTCCAGAAAGTTGAAAGTGGACTCTTAAGGATTTGGAAAAGTGAAGAACCCTGCTTCATTCGTTTTAGCATTATAATATTGGGTCTGCTCTATGCCTAATAGAAGATATTTATGCATTCTTTATTTTGCTGTTTTATTGTTGGAACATTTGAAGATTCTGATTTCCACGTTAATATGAACAATATCCTCCTCCTGAAACGTTCAACTTACTTTTTCTTTCACACTTTCTCTTTGCAATTCATGAAACCCTGAACAGTCAGTGAATGGCATATCATCTCATGAAGAGGAAGAGATCAACGAGCTGCAGGAAGACGACAGAGAGCTGTTCTCCGACCAGCTGTCCAGCATCGGCATGCTGGGACGTGTGGCCGCTGACCACTGTATCCCACTGCTCATGAGGTAAACACGTAAAACTTAACCAAGTACTTCATATCCTTTCCTGCAGTGACCTCTCCATCACAATCTTCCATAAGGCGGAATTTGTTAAATTCTTGTATAATGTTCACATTTTGAGTACCTATGTTATAAATGTACACAATTGTTTACCCAGTTTTTTCACATGATTTTAAATATGTGGCAAAGCATGATTTTCTCTCAGTATGTTTGACCGTTTTTGTTTAGTTTGCATTATTATAAATTATTGGAGATTTATTGTGATTGGAGTTCAAAAGGAAGCAGAAGCTGTGTTTCTGTTTCCCCCGTTAACATTGGTCTCGTGACGTCGTCCTGCAGTCTGCTGGAGGACCGGGTGACACGGCTTCACGGTCAACTCCAGAGGACCCAGCAGCACCTCATGGCCACATCTGACCCCGGATCAATGGATCGCAAAGTCCTGGACGATCTCTATGAGGACATCCACTGGCTTATACTGGTCTCAGGTCAGCAGCAGGACAACTTTGTTTTTGTGTCTTTTTATTTATTAAATTTTTTTAAGGAAATTTTGAGTTTGTCTAGATTAACACAAAAAGAGTCGGCACTCGGCCAACACACAGCATTATTTTTTTAGGAAGACATAATTGTTTGCTCTCGGATGTTCTCTTTGCATTTGGATGTTTCTGATTGCACGTGTCTCTACACTCAGGATTTTTAAATCGCAGTTGATTTTGTCACACTCTCTTCTTCATGGATTAAATGTGTCTCATTGTGTAAAAGTAGCTGAGTATTTTTAAAATATTTAAATTAAAATAGATGATTTTAGAATGACACATAAAGGAAAAGGAATTCTAACTTATTTTGAAAAATGTAATTAAACACTGTTTTTGCAAAAAGAAATATTTAATTTTATATATATATATATATATATACACACACACACACACACACACACACACACGAGAGAGTAGTGACCATTACATATAAAAGAAATAAAGCAGTTCACGTTCTGGCAATTATTTAGTGTCTTATAGGAACCCCACATTTCATTTCACATTTCTTTTTGCCATTTATATATATATATATATATATATATATATATATATATATATATATATATATATATATATATATATATATAGTTGATGTATTCAAATTGCTTTGTTTTTGCTGACCGACACTCCAAACCCCAAAGATATTCAGGCAAATATAAAAAATGAGAAGGTGGAAACATAACATTTGGAGCATTTATGCTTAAAAAATGACGATTGATTACCTGATCGTTACCCACGGTGATGATGATCTAGTTCTTTTAGGAAATTGTGTATTTTCTGTTAAAAGTTTAGGAGAAACCTAAAATCAACAAAATGAATGGACCTTAACATGCCATCTGCATCTGTCTGTGCATCCTCCAGGGTATTTATTAGCAGACGACCCTCAGGGTGAAACCCCGTTGATCCCCTCAGAGGTGATGGAGTTCTCCATCAAACACTCGACAGAAGTGGACATCAATACGACGCTGCAGATCCTCGGGTCACCGGGGGAGAAGGCCTCGTCCATACCGGGCTGCAACCGCACAGACTCAGTCATCAGGTACTGTTTCTGTTGGAGGTTGCACTCACGTGGCTTAGATGCTGCTGAAAAAGTCTACTTAAGAATCCAGTGTTTTGTAAATTAGATGAGCTATTGTTTTAAGTCTCTAACCGGATACATGAGAGAGTAGTGACAATTACATATAAAAGAAATAAAGTAGTTCACGTTCTGGCAATTATTTTGTGTCTTATAGGAACCCCACATTTCTTAACCTTTTAGTCTCAATTTTCAAGAAAGTGAAGTTAAGGCTTTTTATTCTTTCTTCTTCTTTTTGCCATTTAAAAGCCAACGAGCAAAGACTCAAATAATTTGGGTGGAGGAGCTTTGAAATGTTGTATTTTGCACTGCGCAATATGGCATTTTTGGTGTGTTTCTTTACGATTTTTGTTTCTACAATTTGTGGCTGTTGGATGATTTTTTGGCTAGCAAGGGTTCATGAGCTTGTAAGCAATGTGTTTATCCTATCTGAAGGCTTCGTACGGACTGAGACTACTGAGAAGTTACTTATTGGCATCTGGCATTGAGAACTGGAAGGTCGACAGCTTGAATCTTCATTCTAACTAAGAAAATCTGTGTAGGTAGGATAAAAAAGGAATTTGACATACAGTAGCTGTTTTTCCGTAAACACGTGAGACTGGGTGAACTGTGAAGGTCTCCGGTTTGAATTTGTGCAGCAGAAGGAATGTTTAGCAAAGCATCTGTGAAAACCGGTATGCAGCACAGGTTTGTATGTGATGTACTGACACTAAACCTGACTCAAGGACCAGACAAACTGCTGTCAGATAGATTGTCGTATCAGAAGAGATTGCCCTTCCTTTGTGTCCAGCAGTCCTTGGATGTTGTGGCAGTTCATCTCATTTTGCCAGCCAGACCGCCACAAAACTCTCCCAGAATAGACTTCCTCCCTGTCCGGGGTGGGTTGGACTTCTAAGTGTTATCACAGTTATTGTCCTATAAAGCTAAAGGTGGGTTAGTTCCTTCACATTCATACTCAAACAGCATCTAAATGTGCGGCCTGTAAAGCACAGGAAAAAAACGCGCAGTAAAATGTCAGAGAATAGTAAAACATGCCCATCACATCTATCAAATTGCGGCGTTTGTCTGATCAACAATCCAAAACTCAAAGATATGCAATTTACAAAAATATGACACTGAGACAAGTAGCAAATCCTCACATTTGAGAAGCTGGAAATGGTGAATGTTTGATGTTTTTTGCTTAATAAATTACTTAACCCTTGTGTTAGCTTCGGGTCACATTGACCCGTTTTAAATTTTTGTTTTATATCAGAAAAAATGGGACGTAGAAATAAGCACTGAAAATGTGTAAAAGAAAAAAGAAATTTCAAGGTTGAAGGGAAGACAACACAAGGGTTAAACGATTATTATCAAAAATCTTAAATTGTGGTAGATTAGTTTCTGTTGATTTAAAATGAGATGTTGACATGTTTTAACGTATTTAGTCTAGAAATGTGGATTCAGCCTCTGAACACAACTACTGTCACATTCAATTGGATCAGTCAGTTGGGCATCTGACAGAAACGTATTTGGTTATCCTCTGAGTCATTTTTGCCTATTTCGGACATTTCATAGACTAAATTATTAATCAGTAATGAAAATTATCACTAGTTGCAGCCACTCCACTACCCGCCATTATAAGTTAATAAACAAGGAGAAGACCAGGTGCATTTCCATTCCCAAACAGTTTTAGTTATTGGCACTGTAATGGAATTTGCTCCTACCTCAGGGATGAAAAGCGTATCTTGTTGGTGAAAGCAGATTTATTTTTTCAACAACAATTAATTGTGCAGCCCGACAGTATGCGACTGTGGTGTTAGAAACGTTGTGCTGTTCAGGGATGTTGGCAGTCATACTGGATACTCTGTATACTGTGTGTGTGTGTGTGTGTGTGTGTGTGTGTGTGTGTGTGTGTGTGTGTGTGTGTGTGTGTGGATAATCACAGTGACGACAATAGATAGTCACAGCAGCCAATGTCTGTTGAAGGTCATTGAGCCCCTGTGTTTCTAGATTGTTCATTATGTAAAGGTGTGTGTATGTGTGTGTGTGAGAGTGTGAGGGATGACGGCAATGACAGAGGATTGCAGAGACGAGTGGCCGATGGCATCAGGTTTCCTATCTGTGAGCGTCCGACCCCGGCCCCGTAAATGTCAACGTGGTTTTGTTTTCTGCAAACAATGTGAAACTGTGCACTGTCCTCGACTGAGGGGAGCGGATCCATAAGCTGCTTTAAGCTCTCTGTCTCTCTACCCTCTATATGCTCTGTCCTGTGTGTGTGTGTGTGTGTGTGTGTGTGTGTGTGTGTGTGTGTGTGTGTGTGTGTGTGTGAAGCCCACTCCGCAAAAGGCATGAAATGACTATCTGAATGAATACTTGAGACATGCATATATGCAAAAATACAAAACAGAACTTCTAAGAATATTCATGTTTTAGGTGTCATTATCAATCAAGCACTAACACGGTTTGTACATAAACCATGGTGGCCCTGTTTTTGCCACATAAAGGTACGAAAGAAGTCTGAAAACAGATATGGGTGAGTGTGGTGTTTGTCTGAAGACTGTTTGTACAGAGGATTACATATTTGTCGACATTTTTGGGCTGCCGTCGGATGATCTGTGCAGATGCCTTGTGACCACACAGCTGCTGAAACTATACATTTAGAATATATTCCTTTTATGTTGTGACTGTTGCATACATTTTGATTTCGAGGCCAAAATTATGTAAAATACTGTTCACTCCTTGAATGAAAAGCTGCTCACCCCAGCTGCTTTTATATTGTTGTCTCTGCTGAGCGCTTAATCTTGTCATGCCCTTGTTTGTACTATTTAATCTATTTCCTTCTTAATTTCTCTCTCATCCTGTTTCTTTTGGCCTTCTCAACTACTGCCCTCCTGTTCTCATGCCTTCTCACTGTTTTATCTAGTCTCCTTCCTTTTCCCTTATTTTAACTTTAAATCCAACTATTCTTTCTTACGTTCTTCTGTCACAGATTGCTGTCAGCGGTGCTGCGGACGTCAGAGGTTGAGTCCAGAGCAACGAGGGCGAGTCTGACAGGGCTGCTGAGCCCACAGATGGGAAAGGATATCATGTGGTTCCTCAGACGTTGGGCCAAGACGTACCTACTGGTGGACGAGAAGCTCTACGAGCAGGTATAAGCTGACATACCTCCACATAACATCATACTTTTAAAGATCACATCTTTTGCACACTGCAGTAGGGCTGCACAATGAATCACAATTAGATATTTTCCTCATATCATGCAGCCCTACACTGCACTATGTCATAGTAATATCTTTTCCCCGTCATTACAATAAACCAGATGTTTCTCCTCCAACTGTCTCATCTCGTCTCAGATCAGCATCCCTCTGAGCACAGCGTTTGGTGCAGACACAGAGGGGGCCCAGTGGATTGTGGGATATCTTCTGGAGAAGGTGATCAACAACCTGTCCGTGTGGAGCTCAGAGGCCGAGCTGGCAAACGACACCGTGGAGCTTCTGGTGACCCTGGTGGAGAAGAGGGAGAGGTGAGGACAGTGGTGGTGCAGAGCTGCAACCATCATTTGATTAACAGAAAATGAATCTGCCAAACTTCTCTGGTTTCAGCTACTCAAATGTGAATATTTTCTTTTTTTGATTGTAAACTGAATGTCTTTGGGTTTTGGATCTTTGGTTGTACAAAACAAGACGTTAGAAGATGTCCTTTGGGTATTATTCACCATTTTCTGACATTTTTTAGACCAAACAATTAGGGCTGCAGCTAACAATAGTTTTCATTATCATATCATTTTGATGTATTTATTCTCATAATAAATGACTCAAACAATTAATTGATTATCAAAATAGTTGGCGATTAATCGATTCATCTTTTTAGCTCTCTAAGTCCACAGCCGAGATATCCTGACTTTTATTACGAAGTATGTTGTCATAATGCATAATAACTTCCCATAATGCATCCAATAGCTTTTCTGCTTGTTTCTGAAATATACTGAATAGTTTTAAACCTTTTGGCTTTCTTTGCTATCATACATAACAACTTTAAAAGGGAAATCATTGTTTTTGTTTGTTTGATCTAGTTACCACTTTATTAGTAAAATATCAGCTTTTCATGAACTAGGAAATAATGTTTTGGTAAATGAATATGCACTCTTTTAGATTATGGATTGGGTTCTCACAACATTTTAAGAAACATTCTTGCATTCAAAATAAAAACATGGAAACAAACTTATTTGGATTGAGAAAGTTTTCACATTAGAACAGCAAGCTGCAGCTTGTGATTAAGATTGTTTTTAAAGTTGGCATTACTTTGTTAAAGGTGGTCAAACATGTTTGAAACTACTGGCTGAGGCCTTCTGGGTAAAAATCATTGTGCACCATAAGTGCAGATGTTTTTGCAGATTTCTGGGGGGGTCACATTTAGAGGTGCAACGATGAATCGATTAGTTGTCAACTATTAAATTAATCGCCAACTATTTTGATAATCGATTAATCGTTTGAGTCATTTTTTTATTAAAAAAAATAAGATTTCTCTGATTCCAGCTTGTTAAATGTGAATATCTTCTAGTTTCTTCTCTCCTTTGTGACAGTAAACTGAATATCTTTGAGTTGTGGACAAAACAAGACATTTGAGGACGTCCTCTTAGGCTTTGGGAAACACTGATCCACATTTTTCACCATGTTTTGACATTTTTATAGATCAAACAACTAATCGATTAATCAAGAAAATAATCGACAGATTAATTGACTATGAAAATAATCGTTAGTTGCAGCCCTAGTCACATTAGACCCTACCACACCACAGACTCTTACAGACGCTCTGCCTCATACCCGTCTGTTCAGGGCGAACGTTGTGGTGCAGTGTGAAAGCTGGTGGAACCTGGCGAAGCAGTTTGCCAGCCGCAGCCCACCGCTCCACCTGCTGTCCAGCTCTGTGCAGAGGTCTCTGATGAAAGCTCTGGTCCTGGGAGGCTTCGCTCACATGGACTCTGACGCCAAACAGCAATACTGGGCTGAGGTAACTTGTGTGTTTAACTCTGTACAGTGAAAGATAAGAGCTGAAATGATTAGTTGGTTAAACAAATAGAAGATTGGCAAAAAAATATTCTGCAACAATTCCCATAATCGACCATGAAGAAATGCCTCTCTGGTTCCAGCTTTTCAAATGTGAGAATTTGATGCTTTCCTGAGTTTTTTTAAGTGTAATATATTTATGTTTTGCGTTATTGCCAGCTTGGATGCAACATTACACAGGTGTGCTTTCATAAATATTAATTCATTTATACTTACTGAGCTGAGGTATCACTTAGTTAAAACCAAGAATAATAATAATATATGTCAGTAATGTAAAATATAAAAAAGTAAGTACTTAAAAACTTATTTATCTCTCACTTCCAGCCTAAAATATCTAAACAACACAGAAACACACAAAATAAATGTAAAGGACATGGTCTTACAGTAGGGGGTACAAGGGGGAAGCATCATGGGACGGTAAAAAGAATTTGTGAAACCAGACTATTAAATTCCCTGTGCTAGCAGCTCTTTGGGGCATGGAGACCCACAATAAGTCTGGCAAACATACGTAAATGACGTATTTAATTCTATATACAGAGTAGAAGCATCACAAGAAGAAGAGACAAAACGCCCAGTGGCTCTGCAGCTGTGCTTAAAAGATTTTTCTGATTAACTACAGCTTAAGACTTACTTTTTCAGTAACAAAATTATCTTTTTATCGGTACTTATAACATATTGTACTCAATGAGTTAAAGATCTGTGAAAACGGCAACATCAACAAGTCAGATGGCAGCGATAAACATGAGCAGTCAGACGAACAGACAGGTTGTAAACAAATCTCCAGGTTAATTAAGCTTATTCGGAAAATAAATTAAAGGTGAACAGTAAAATTGTCGCTCAAACTGTCCGCTGTAAACCTCACATTTACAGAACGGCTTAACTTTGATCCGCCGTACTAGCCACAAGTGTGCTCACACAGTTTTCCTGTGCATTGAAGGATTATGATCAACATTTCAGGTGCACTCACTTTCAGTTGGGCCTTTAAATAAAGTGGTTTAGATAATCTGGTTTGTTTACATTGTCTGACTGCTCTTTGTCTTGCCGATGGACTTTATTGGAGCAATGTAGAATTAAATACAACGTTATTAACTTTTTCTTTTTTTTTTGTAACTGATAGAAATGATGACCATAACTATGAAAATAGGACCCAACTGAAATTATCCTAAGTCCTTTTAAAAAAAATACACACAAAAAAGTCGGTCGTGTTTAGAGTCCGCAGACTCCAGTCAGATTGGAGGAGAAGGAGGAGTGATTAATGGAGTCGATAATATTCTCCCGTGGAGTCTTTCTCCCATGTGTATAACATGATCCTTTTTGTGATCCTAGAGGCCTTTTGTCTTAATAGGCTGACAGTATTAAATGGGGGTGCAAAGCCACAATGACTCCAGAGTAATTATGGGTGTTACGAGTGAGAGACAGCAGCTGTTGGCTCCTGCAGCTGCTTTGTTGGAACTTCGATGGCTCTGTTGGAGAGATGGACCCAACAACTGATCATACGCTCCTTTTGTTACATCTCTAAATTCCTCCCCTTTCCTTACATGCTCTGAGAAATCACTTTTATCCTCAAGTAACTCGGGTTTAGTTTGATATGTACAGAATGTCATAACTGAGTTCAGATAACAATTAAAGGCTAAAACCAGTCAGAAGTTCCACTCTGTTTGGATGCAGGTCTGTGCAAAGATAGCATATACTGTATAGTCCCATTACATGTGTTTATTAGCTGCAAAAAAAGGGAAGATAGCCACTGAAATTTCTCCAGGCTACTTTAAAATGTTTGGAAACATGAAGAACGTGATGGATGACGTACAGTATGTCCCATCTGAACTAGGGCTGCACGATATGAGGAAAATATCTAATTGCAATTATTTTGACTGATATTGCAATTGTGATGTGATTCACGATATTGGAGGGAATGATCGTTTTTTGTATCATTATTCTCATTTTCATTGAAAATTATTAACATTGAAAGAAATTAAAATTATTATAGTGTGATTTTTGCGAGGATCTGTACCAAACAAAGATGTTTTCTGTAGTCTGTAGGATAGGATTTGCAGCACCACAGTACTTAACTCAGAATGGTTTGACACATATTTTGCCTTTAACAAATATTGTGCCCCCCTGCGATTTGGATGTTGCACTAGTCCATATTGCGATTTTGATACAATTGCGATTAATTGTGCAGCCCTAATCTGAACAAGGGCAGTGAATCTGTGTCCATTTTGATTTGTAAATGAACCTGAGACTCCCTGTTTCTGTCCGTCCAGGTGCTTCACCCTCTCCAGCAGCGTTTCCTCAACCTCATCAACCAGGAGAACTTTGCTCAGATCAGCCAGGAGGAAGCCGTCAAAAAGGAAATCGTCGCTACGTTAGAGGCACTGTGTGGCATCGCAGAGGCGACGCAGATCGACAACGTGGCCGCGCTCTTCTCTTTTCTCATGGACTTCCTGTCCAGCTGCATCGGCCTCATGGAGGTACAAGCGGAATCCAAGTCGGTGAAAGGCAGCCTGTATGCTGCTGTTCCTGTGTAGTGTCGATCAGATTTGATAGGCGGCATTTAACTCAAAGGACAGACCAACAAAACTCTCTTTCCAGTTCAAAGGAAAAAAATATTAAAATATATGTAAACATTTGTGATGAAAGGTTCTGTAAATATCTAATTTCGTTTAGGGGTTCCCAAACTTTTTCAGCTCAAGACCCAAAATAGAAATTTGGTGTCTGCCTGGGACCCAAACTTACATACACAAACAATTACACAATTAAACAAACAAAAATACATTATGAATTGCTGTGACATCTACATTTATACACTACTGATAAAGAACCCAACAAGCCATGCATTTAAAATGCATATGAAATGTACTGCATTGCATCAAATTCACATATCATAGCGTTGTTGCGCATTTAACTCTGCCAATAAAAAAATGAGTCTGCGACCAATTTTAGGTCCCTACCCTAACTTTGGGAAAGACTCATGTAGATGACATTCGTGTTTCATGTGACTTCTGCTTTTGTTGCCCAGGTCTACAGCAACACACCCGAGACGATCAACCTCATCATTGAGGTTTTTGTGGAAGTGGCTCACAAGCAGATCTGTTACCTGGGAGAGGTGAGTGACACCCCATTTAAATGTACTTCCAATGTTATACCTGCAGATAATAATGTTTTTATTATGCAGGTAATCATTTGCTGCTTGCCAGAGCAGCTGCTACCGTACACATACATTTCACCCATATGTTGTTCTGCTTCCTGTGGGATGTTCTGTCAATAGTTTTATCTCTCATCAGTTTAATATTTATTAACAGTCAGTTTTGTTAAAGGCCCTGAAAACCCACAGAGGTGTTTCCAGTTAACCTGGCTGACTCTTCCCAGGACTGTGTGGGTGTGTATAGATTGATTGACTGACACATCCTCCCAAGTCTCTTGTTACCTGTGTTGCTCCTGTTAAGGGCAGGCCAGATGACAGATGACAGCTTTATCATTCTTATTGGTAGAAAATATGCATGATCTAATAAATTCCCATCCAAGCTCCAGCCCACTTTCAAGCTGAGCAGAGTCGAATCAGCCAGATTAACTGAAATCACCTTTGTGGGAGTTCAGAGGCTTTAAAGAGTTTGAACTGAAATTCATCTTTGGCCTAAGCTGAATAAGATTGTAATTATTGAAACATTTGCTCAACAGAACTGTAATCTGCTTGTACAATGACACAAACATTTTGCATGCTCTCTGCATTCACACATTTTACATGCTGATCTTTTCTTCATAAGATAGTAATAATAATAGTCTGGCCTCAAGTTTTACTAAAGATAAAGGGACAATTTTCCTCAGTTGATTCCTCATTGATGGGAGAGGGGAAAAAAAGATAGACTGGACTCATCCTCATCCTTAAAAGATTTTTGTGGGGCAAACTGGTCATGGCTTTTTGGGGTATCATTAGAAAGGTGTGTGTATCAGACTACAAGGATAACAGAGATGATAGACTTTTTATCAGTTAATCAGAATTTAAAAAATATGTCACATTACAGGAATATACAAGATCTTTCAAGTATTAGTCAAGAAATAAAATGATGAATTTCAGTCCAACTGTGGTGGGAAACAGACTATTTTAAAAGAAAGCCATTTTCATTTTGTTCACAGAAATCTCAGAAATCTTTCTAAATTTGTGGCTTCAGGTCCGTGTAGCTGTCTGAAACGTTCACTGTCCCTTCTCCCTCCTCATCCAGACCAAGTCCATGAAGCTGTACGAGGTTTGTCTGACGCTGCTGCAGGTCTACTCCAAAAACAACCAGAGCAGGAAGCGAAACGACGCTACAGCAGAGGAGGACCAATACCAGGATCTGCTGCTCATCATGGAGCTGCTCACTAACCTGCTCTCCAAAGAGTTCATCGACTTCAGCGACACCGGTGAGTCGGCTGCATGTTTCGGTCTTTCAATGTAAACTAAGAGGAGAAATCCACAACCAATCAGAGCAGAAGACTTCTCCTTCTCCTTGTTCATATTGCATCAGTTGCTTGAGATTAAAAAATGTTTTAACTGCTCTGTGTTCTAGACGATGTGTTTCGCAACCAAGACCAGGGAACACCGGCGTCCAGTCGGACAGTATCGGCAGCAGATGTGGTTCTTTATGGTGTCAACATTGTTCTCCCTCTCATGTCTCAGGACCTGCTCAAGGTAATTATGGATGTTTTTTAGTGTTTAATCTACGATCCAGGCTGCACCTGTTACGATGACATGTTGTGAGAGCTCCTGCTGATCTTGTTCACGTTGTTTTCCCAGTTCCCCTCCCTGTGTAACCAGTACTACAAGCTCATCACCTTCATCTGTGAGATCTTTCCAGAAAAGATCCCACAGCTGCCTGAAGACCTCTTCAAAAGCCTCATGTTCTCCCTGGAGCTGGGAATGACCTCGTATCCTCCCACTGACCAAACAGACTCTTGAATACTAGTGAAGTTGTCATCAAGATTTGTACTACTATTTTCTTTTTTATTGTGTTCTCCTACTGCTGCTTGTTTTGAAAACATTTAATATTTGAGAACTTTGACTTCTTTTGTTAAATGGAAAACATGTTAAAGTGCTCATATTATGCTGATTTTCAGGTTCATAATTGTATTTAGAGGTTGTACCAGAATAGGTTTCCATGGTTTAATTTTCAAAAAAACATATTTTTGTTGTACTGCACATTGCTGCAGCTCCTCTTTTCACCCTGTGTGTTGAGCTCTCTGTTTTAGCTACAGAGTGAGACATCTCACTTCTGTTCAATCTTTGTTGGGAGTCGCACACGCCCAGTAGCTAGGTAAGGACTGCTAGCCAGTCAGAAGCAGAGTATGAGGGCGTGCCACGCTAGCAGCTAGGTGAGCATTATAACGTGTGTTACAGAGTGACGCACGTTTGTCTCTGAAGTAAAGGCTGGACTACAATAGAGCTGTTTGGAGCAGTTTGTGAACAGTGTTTTCTGTTGGAGATGGTAAGTCCCTTTGGGGTGGACTTTTGGCTTTTTCACTTTGTAAACCTATAACATGCACAAAAAAGATATATAACCCAATAAAGGAAAGGGGAAAATCATAATATGAAAAAAGCCCCACAGTAAGGTATTGAAACACAGGTATTGCATCAGCACTAGGATAATAACATTTAAAGTGCCCATATTATGAAAAAAAATCACTTTTTCTGGGATTTGGGGTGTTATTTTGTGTCTCTGGTGCTTCCAAATGCATACAAACTTGGAGAAAAAAAACATCCATGCTGTTTTGAGTGAGATACGGTTTCTGAATGTGTCCCAAAATCTGCACGGCTTTCTACGTCACTAGCCGAAATGAGGTGGCTAACCGTAGCATGCTAGCTCGTTCTGAATGGCAAAACACTGCTACAACACACACTAGTTCACCATAACCTACAAAAGAACTACTTCCATGTCCCTGTTCTGCAGGTATTCCACGCAAAGTTGGAAGTGCGCCCTCGTTTAGAAGAAGGCTCCCGGCTAATCCTGCCTTGTACTATTGAAGTTGTAGAAACGGCTAGCTACTGCGCATGTGCGCCTCCCAACAAAGCTGGGATAGAAGTGCGATGCCTCACTCTGTAGCTAAAACAGAGACCTGAACACAGGGTGTAAAGAGGAGCTGCAGCAATGTGCAGTACAACAAAAATATGGTGTTTTTTGAAAATTAAACCATGGAAACCTATTTTGGTACAACCTCAAAATACAATTATGAACCTGAAAATGAGTATAATATGGCCACTTTAAAACCATACCCAGTACCAGGAGCCATTTTCAAAGTCTCCATGGTTTATTGGACGTCTATCACATTATTTTTGGACGGGTTTAAAAGTAGAAAAGTATATTTAATAAAGATGTTTGCTTTAAAAAAGTCATTTTATGCTGCAAAGTTGCATGTGCTTGGATTTAGATCAAATCTGAAAATGTGGCTGCAGCAGAGCAGAGAATTACCATCTGATAATAATTTACTGGATTTCTGGTCATCAGTGTTCTTCTTGCTTCCATCTGGAGCTGCCAGTTTGCTCGGTGCAGCTGTGTATGAGCCTCCTGGCTAATTACTATGTAGTTTCTGCTCCTTAACGTCTGTGTTCAGGATGAGTTCAGAGATCAACCAGCTGTGTTTGGAGGCTTTGTCTCCTCTGGCTGAGCAGTGCGCTAAAAACCAGGAGAAGGACACGCCACTCTTTATCGCCACCCGTCACTTCCTCAAGGTATAGCACACCATCATTTTCACCACAATAAAACATGTAAATATAATGATAAAATACATACAAAACACAATATTAGATGTATTTTTAAGTCACATTTGAGCAGGTACGTTTAAATATTTAAAACTCCTTTTAACTGCTCTTGTAGTAAAGGAATAGTTTGATAGTTTGGCATACATGCTTATTCTCTTTCCAAGAAATCACTGCACACGGCCAAGAAATAGTCCGGCACATAATCCCCCTCAAAAGTACAACATGTCAGTTTTTGGACAGAGCTAGGCTAGCTGCTTCTCCCTGTTTCAAGTATTTTTGCTAAGTTTAGCTAACCAGCTGTAGCTTCATATTTGAGAGTGGTATTTTATCTAACTCTTGGCAAGAAAAATAAGCGCTTGCCAAAATGTTGAACGATTTATTTAAGAGTGTTGTTTTTAAGCTAGAATGGAAACAGTATGAGTTGTATGTTGATGCTACGTACTGTTGAACTGTAGAATTCATGCTCTTGCAACACTATTTTGGATGTACTATTTTGCTTTATAATAACTTTCCTTTTCACTCCGGGTACTCTGCCCTCTGTGCCTCCAGTTGGTGTTTGACATGCTGATCCTGCAAAAACACAACACAGAGATGACGGTGGCAGCAGGAGAAGCACTCTACACACTCGTGTGCCTTCATCAGGTGAGTGAATAACATCATCATTTATAAAGTTGTCCTCTGGTCAAATACAGAATTATTGCACTTGAAACCCACCATCATTAGTTGTCCGTTTAGACAAATAGACAAAGTTTCTTGCTTATGTTTAAATGTCCTTTTGCTCCTACTTGGTGACCCAGCAGTAACTTTGCTTTTCTGGCAAACCTAAACTGTTAAAATATAGCATGTCAAATGTCTTCACAAGAAAAGTCATCCTCCTATTCGTGGTCCAGGTTTCAATATGACTAAATATTTAAAAACTCACTCCTGGTTTGATAAAATTGAAGCAAATTGGAGATTTAAACACGACATGTTTTCATCCAGAATTATTTTAGAAGTCAAACGAGCACACTGTGGAAAATTGTCATGCAATTATATTTAAGGTTATTATATTTAACTTAATTAAGTATATAAGTATACATCAGTTCTATTAAATGAGGACTGAGCTGCTCTCATCAGCAACAGGAGGCAGAATGGAAATGACACTAAAAGCCCTCTTGTGGCCAATCTGTGTCATAGCACATAACTCAGCCCTCCGTTCCACAGAATAGAACGGGATTAAAGCTAGAGTAGCACAAAATAAAGTTCTGTGTTTTTATGTAATGTAAACAGACCAAAAAAAGAAATAATAATAACAACTTATTAACAAATAATGCTAACAAAACAGAAACAACCACTAAAGCTGTCTTCATTGTAGTCCTGGCCTCTTTCCTGACCAAGAAATATGATGTCTGGATTTGTATTCAGTTTTTAATCCTTATTACCAGTATTGTAAGAATCATTATTTTAGCCCAGCCAATTCTTGATTTTTGAGACCCATGTAAATATTTCTACCTGATAAAAAATACACCAGCTGATATTTGTTTTTACATCAACACATGATGTAAACAATTATTTATTGGGCCTTCTGTGGCTTTTATTATGAAGTCAACTGTCGAGAGATGACAGGAAATGATGGGAGAATATTTTTAAGGATCTTTTACATTTTGTCATGAATGAATAAAAAAATATGGTACAGAGCGGGACATTTTACAGTTGGAAAATAAACGTCAGTGATTTCTAGTGGACGAACAATGTCATCGACACAGCTTCTGTTACGTATCAACTGATAATATTAGCTCTTTTATTAAAACTCTTGATTCTGAGTTGATGGTGTGTTTGTCGTCCGTCAGGCGGAGTACTCGGAGCTTGTGGAGACCCTCCTCTCCTCGCAGAGAGATGCCGTCATCTACCAGCGGCTGGCCGACGCCTTCAACACCCTGGCAGCCAGTAGCACGCCGCCCACCATGGACCGCAAGCAGAAGGTCGCCTTCCTCAAGAGCCTGGAGGAGTTTGTGGCCAACGTGGGCGGCCTGCTTTGCATGAAATAACCACTGGAAACGGCCTCCACCTCGGATCTTTTTTTTTAATTATTTTATTTTTTTAAAGCAACCAATCAAAAGACCCCCCTGCTTCGTCCCTAAGAACTATGGGTAGAAGAGGCCGCTGGAAGCCTCTGAGGACCTCGCTGTCTCTCTACTCGCTGAGGGATCCATCTCATGCCTGAATGTTTACCCGGTTTTCACCATCCTCGGATTCCTTTTTAGATTTATTTTATCCCCCGCCTCTCCAGTCCAGCATGATTGACAGACTTGATGATGATGTGGTAACCATGGAGACTGAACTGCAGAGCAGACGGACTCAGAGGATCCCCTCCCCATGTTGACTTACATGGCGGAGCACTGACCATCATGACGAGGAGGTGGAGCAGCAGCTGATGATGTGGACGCTGTCGTCCTCCGCCTTCTGTACCTGGAGGCTACACACACACACACACACACATACACACACACACACACACACACACAGCAACATTGGGGGTCAAACAAGTCTTGAAAATTAAAGAAGACGTTTTTTCTTCAGTGTGAGGCTTGTAGTTGAAAGTATTAGAGAGTATTAGATGGGCCATTTTGTGTCAAGAATGCCATAGCAACCACACACACACACACACATACACACATGCTGCCCCAGTCCTTCCCAGAGTGCCTTTTATTTTGGTGAATGTGCTGTGTGAGCGCGTTTCAACTGACAACAAACTGTGCCTGCCATTCGCCAAGAATACAGCGGATGCGCACACACACACGCACGCACACACACACACACACACTATCAAAAAACTCACTTGCACACACATACAGTATGCGAGAGGCCCGGCTATCTTTGGGGTTGCTAAACCATGCAGCACAGGAGGGCGTTTGTTTGTTGGCGTTAACAGAAAACCAAAATCAGTTTCACTAAAAGGTGTAAATATATATATATAATGTTTTCAAACCAGAAACCACAAGAAATGTTTGTTCAAAGACAAAAAGAAAAAACCTGACTAAAATGTTTTTATATGCCAGTTAGACGGCAGGAAGAATTGTGCGAGTTCAACATTGTATGAATTCAGATAAAGAGGGAGCAACTTCCTCGGTTTTGATCTTTTGCGGTTTGACATTTTTTCTCTATTTGAATCATAGTATTATGTCCCGGGGTCCTCCCTCCGGACACATGAAGGCTCGATGAAGGATCGGGCCTCTAAAGTTTAGCAGATTTAATTTCAGTAGTATTTTTCTACGGCTGCACATCCACCGTATCACTCTTCAACACACACTGGATTGAAGCAGAGACTGTTTGAGCTGAAGGACAGCAATAACAAACCAAATAAAAAGGAGCAGAGCCACTTGTTGAAGCATTATGTTGGAGACGACCTCGTTCAGAGCACTATCCTGGTTATTGTAGAACGGCTGTTTTGTTAATGAAGTGTAAAAGTGTACATAAACTTATTGTATAAAATGTTCTGGGCTCTGCAGTTTCCTTTATGTTTATCTACTCCAGTAATATATAAAGTTGTTGGATACTCTTTTAATCACCAAATATTTCATCTGCCAGATACAGTGAGTGGCAGCTATTCTTCAAGACAAAGGCATTTGGTGGTAAAGACAATGGAGGAAGCATTTAGATTATTTACTTAAGTAAAAGTACTAATACCACTCTGTAACTAGAAAATGCATTCCCTGCAGAAAATGATTGTGAATGTTGAAAAGCTAAATTGCTAAAGCTAAACTGGATTGCTGCATAATTGCGTAAGAAGGTGAAGTAGTGAGAATAGTTGGAAAAGTGGGAATTGTTTTAATTAGTATGAATTTCATTGAAATGTTGAATAATACCAAAATGTATTAAACAAATGTGGAATGTTTTAAGTTTTTTTTGAAGAAAAAAATCATAGTATACAATGTTGAAAAAAGTCGTATAGTATTTAAAAAAAAAAGTGATAAAGTCATAGTATAGTATGTCAGCGGTGTTAACCACTAAGCCACTGTGGCACCAATATAATATGTCTAAGGAAGTGCTAGCATAGTATGTTGAAAAAAAACATAAAAAATTCATACTATGGTATGTTGAAAAAAGTGAAATTATAGTATGTTGAATAATGTGATTAAAAAAGTCATAGTATAGTATATGGAAAAAATTCATAGTATAGTATGTCTGAAAAAAGTGCTAAAAACTTCATGGTATAGTCTGTCGAAGAAAGTCATAGTAAAGTATGTCGAAAAAAAGTGATAAAAAGTCATAGAATAGTATGTAAAAAAAAAAAAAAAAGTCAATGTATAGTATGTCATAAAAAGTGATAAAGTTATAGTAAAGCTTGTCGAAAAAGCCATTAAAAAGTCATAGTATAGTATGTCAAAAAAGTCAATGTATGAAGTCATAAAGTCAGTAAAGTATGTCGAAAAAAGTCATAGTATAGTTTGTAAAAAAAAGTCAATGTATAGTATGTCTGAAAAAAGTGATAAAAACGTCATGGTATAGTATGTCGAAAAAAGTCAGTATATCGAAAATAATTGTAAAGTATGTCGAAAAAAGTCATAACAAATTCATAGTATAGTATGTTGATAAAAGTCATACAAAAGTCATAATATAGTATGTTATAAAAAGTCATAGTATAGTAGCCTATATCGAAAAGAAGTGATAGAATAGTAAAAAAAAAGTTATAGTATAGCTTGTCAAAAAAGCCATTAAAAAGTCATAGTACAGTAAGTCAAAAAAGTCAATGTATGAAGTCATAAAAAAGTAATTCCAAATATTTGATTTCCTGAAGATTGCAGGCTGCTGTACAGTATGTAACTAAAATAGCGCGGTCGACTTTATTGTCCCTTCTCAAGAACCGTACTACCTGGAATATGTCATCATTCTGCGACTCCTCACATGTTCACAACACCGCCGCAGTGAAGTCAGAGACGGTTTATAGAGGATCTTTGGAGAAGTGCACAACGGGACCAGTTTCTGATAAGTAATAAGTGGTATGTTTAGTTTTGTACTTTATTTTTAAAACGCTTGACCTTTTTGAGTGTGGTAACAAGCGGGTACTTTATCAGTGGAGTTAATTGTATTAAATCGGCAGTTTATTTACAGAACAGGCCACTATCGTCGCTGTCTGTCACTCATTCATTTGTCAGCAGTGATGGAAGAAGAACTCGGATCTTTTAGTAAAAGTAGCAATACTGCAGTGTAGAAATACTATGTTACAGGTAAAAGTCCTGCCTTTACAATGTGAGAGAGAGCGAGTACGATTACGTGACATCTAAGCAGAAACAGAGGGAGTATGTGGTGTAAATATGAAATTAAAAAAGGCAATTCTGAAAATATCTTAATATAATAGTTGTTGTAACTTGATGCACACATGAGATGGAGAAAGCAAGAAATAATAGACCAGGAAAGGTCTGGTGTTTGTATGGATATCCATACTTTATTATGCCAGTGCAAATTATGAAATGTGCAACTTGGAATTGTTTTGAACAAATAATCTATTAAGTCGTTGAAACCAATATCACAATATTAAAATACTTTAATATTATGAAAATAATATCGATATTTATCGATATTATTTTCATCTGGTAAATGTTTGCAAAATCACAAGTTCGATGCAGTCAACTGTGATCCAATGGTTTCCTAGGTAACAATTTTTGGTTCCCAGAACGTTCTGGGAGCGTTCGTTTTTGGTTGCGGGAACTTTCCCTGAAGGTTAGTTTTTGGTTCCCATGGAAAGTTTTCCTGACGTTTAGGGAACGTTAGTTTTTGGTTACATCGACCGTTCTCAGAACGTTCCCAGAACCTTTAGGGAACGTTCCCCTAACGTTCCCCTACCGTTGTAACCTTTAGAGAACGTTCCCCTAATGTTCCCCTAACCCTTAAAGTAAGTTTATTTTATTATTATTATTTAATTGCTTTGAATAAGAAAGACATCTTCAAATATGTAAAACTAAATCTGAAATACCTTATTTTGTCAGTGGTTTGCTAACAGGTTTTTGTAAAGCTGTGACGGGTTTGATCATGTCAGTTACTGCAAGTGAATAAATAATAACTCTGAGTTCATATAGGGTTGGGCATCGTTTGGATTTTAACTATTCTGATTCCGATTCTTCCTTTCGATTCCGGTTCTTATTGATTCCGATTCTTTGAGGGGTGGAGTTGAAACGGGTCACATTCCTATTTTCACAAATAAGAGGAAAGTTTTATGGTTGGTAGGTGGTTTGCAGTTTTACAGCTTTTTCAATGTACGATAAAGCCACACTACAGTAGAGCGCTGCTTACTGTGCTCCAAGGCTGCAACACAACAAGCTCCTGGTCGCTTCGGAAACCAAAACTTGCGCATGTTAAATTTGGAAGCGATGATCGGATTTGAAACCGAATCCTCCAAACGATTCCAATAAAGAAACGATTCTACTGGAATCGTAATTTTTGAACCGATTCCAAGTAGGAATCGGTTGCCCAATCTTACATATATAGCGTACCTATTTGTAATATATCAAGTCATCCACCAGCTTAAATTAACCAGTTAAAATGTAATCAATAATTTAAAAAAAAAAGTTATTTTGGTTTCAGGTTTTCTGGTCTTTCATTCTTAAAGAACAGCTGTTCCTCTCCTGTCTTCCTCCGTCAGAAATGAGTGACAGCAGCGACGACGACGTCCCGACGCTGTCGGCTCACACTCTGGCCGCCCTGCAGGAGTTTTACAATGAGACCAGCGAACCCAGCACTACACCATCAGACCAGTTCGCTGTGGGAGCAGTGGAGGAAGACTGGGTGAGTTGACTGGTTTTAGTGACAGGAGACAGAACTCTGCATCTGTTCTGTTTATTACCAACGTCAAGGAGGTTATGTTTTCGGCTCGGTTTGTCTGTTTGTCAGCAGGATTACGGGAAAACTACTGGACCGATTTTCATGAAACTTCGTGGAAGGATGTGGCAAGGGCCCAGGACGAACCCATTGAAATTTGGAGCAGATCCGAATCACATAGCGGATCCACAAATTATTTTTCATAGGCATTAGTAACCAGTGGCGGGGCGTGCCCTTTCCACTAGGTGGGGCTACTGCTCTGTGTATTTTGGCTGTCGCAGTAATGGCTCCTCTTCCTCCACCCCAACTGCACATTTGAAATCCTTTCCTTACCTCCTTCTTGAGAATTGTTTTTATTGTCTTCTGGCAACTGAAAACTTTTGATGGGAATAAGTAAAAAAATTCTGACATTTTATTGACTAATTAATAGATTAATAGAAAAATTAATGAACAGATTAACAGGTAATGAATGTTAATCATACGGTGCAGCCCTAAAGGAAATGTTTTTATAAATCCGCTAAATCATTTTGTAGACTTTAAAATGTCAGTATTGGCATCAGATCAATAATCCATTATTTCCGGTTCAAATATGAATGTTACTTTTTTTTACGTTCTCACTTTTATTTGAGCTTAACGTTGGTAAACTAAACGAGTGTGGTGTGTGTAGAAGCATGAAGCACTGCAGTCAGATTAAAAGATTGAATGTTGATACGGTCATACATGTTCAGAGTGTCACTGATATTTCTGTTTCCACCAGCGGATGAGTCAGTTCTGGTACAGTGACGAGACAGCAGCTCAGTTAGCTGAGGAGGTCGTACGTGAAGCTGGAGAGGGAGGCAGGTAAAAACACACACACACACATTTTTAGAGCGGTGGTTCTCTGCCCAGTATTCACAAAAAGTAAGGTCAGGAGACAATAACAAGTTTGAAAATCAGAAACGAACAGAGGGTGTAAGCAGTGGTGGAAAAGTATTTAGATCCTTTACTGCAGTAAAACTGCACACTGAAAATACCCCCACTATAAGTAAAAGTCCTGCATTCAAAACCTTTCTTAAGTAATCAGCAAAATGTAGCTGACCCAAGAGGCTTTTTTAAAGACTTTATTTAGCAGTTTCCCAGATATGTAGCCACACCTCGGGAGCCACTTGTTTCAAGAATAATATGAATGAAAGATTCAGAGTAATGTTTGTTGTGTTTACATTTCTTATTTAAGCCGCAGCCTGTCTTGTAGCTGCATTGCATTCTGATCTACCTTCTGATATTGTGGGCGTAAAAACTGGTTTATGTCTGTTCTGTGATGAACGGATTCTGATAATTCAACAAAATGGCAGCTGAGAAGTGAATCCCAGCAAACCACAACCAGAAATTTGAGCTTCATCTTCGACATGTTTCTGACTGAGTTTAAATGTTTCTTTCTACCTGCAGGATAGCGTGTGTGAGCGCGCCCAGCGTGTACCAGAAGTTGAAGCAGGGTGTGGTTGAAGGCTCGGACCGGGTGTCCGCCGTCGTGTTGGAGTACGACCGCCGCTTCGCCATCTACGGCGACGACTTCATCTTCTACGACTACAATGAGCCGTTGTCTCTTGTGGCCAACGTGGCTCCTCAGAGCTTCGACGTCGTCTTGGCCGACCCACCGTACCTGTCCGAGGAGTGTCTGAGCAAAGTGGCCGAAACCATCAAGTACCTGAGCAAAGGCAAAGTGCTGCTGTGTACAGGTGAGAGGAGGAGCTCTAATGTTGGCCAGTTTGTATCTCTCATGTATTATTATTGTTACATTATCAAGTCACAAAGAATTTTAATTACGTTATTTACTGCTGAGTAGCTTATCTTGTAATATATCAATGTATTAGTTGATTTATATTTTGTATTAATCTAAATCTGTAAATTAACTAAAGCTGCCAAATACATTTGAAAATGTAGCGGAAGTAAAAAGTAGCATAAAATGGAAATAAGTACCTTGAAATTGTACTTGAGTAAATGTTCTTAGTACCATTCCACCACTACTCGTTACACCTACATTTTAGTGAAAAAAGCAACAACATACTTGCTGTGTTTTCAGCAGCTTTTTTGCATCAGATGTTTGTGTCCCGTTTGTTCTACAGGAGCCATCATGGAGAAACTCGCCAAAGACCTTCTGGATGTAAAAATGTGCAGCTTCCTGCCAAAACACAACAGAAGCTTGAACAATGAGTTCCGCTGTTTTGTCAACTATCCGTCTCGCCTGCTGTCCTGAACCTCCGGAGGTCTGATGAACACTTTGACTGTTGAGAGCAGAAAGAGCCTGATAGAGGGAGGACATCACGCCGATGTTCTCCAGCACAGTGCTATTAGTTCTGTGGTCCTCTACTGGTGAAGAATGAAGGGATGCGTTAACAATGCAGTGAAGGTGGACATTTTCAGAGTTTGTTTTGGTTAACAATTTTATAACTATTATATATAATAATTGGGCTTGTGAAACAAAATCTCATGAGTCAAAAACAGCTTTTTTTCCCCCCCACTTTATTTATTCAGTTGGGGATTACACGGAGAGCAATGCTCTCTTTGGCAGGAACGCCCTGATCTCATTCACACCCGGAAGCTGCCACAGTCTGATCTGCTGGCCACTGAGCAGCTCCACTGGAGCGGTAGGGGTTAAGGGCCTTGCTCAACGGCACCTCAGTGGTGGTAATGAGAGAGGGGCACGCACTGTCGTTTTACTTTCCCCACCTAGATTTATCCTGGCAACAACCTTCCGTTCACAAGCTCGCTTTTCTAACCCTTAGGCCACCACTCCCCATACACATAGGCTTGTTAACCCATGGAAAATTGATTGACATTCATTTCGGTTAATAGTTTGTTGGTAATCAATCAAAAAAACATTAAATATTTATGCAATCTGGAATATTTGTTGTTTTGATGACAAGTTATTATTAAAGTGGGTCAGAATGAATGAACTTGCAGTTGTATTTCAACATCAGTAGGTGGCAGCATTGATCAGGTCATTGATTAATAATGAGGCATTTTATTCCATTGGTCAATATTTGTTTGAGTTAACTTTGTTGGTCCAACCAAATTACAAATAAACACACTCAATTATTTCTCTATCCATGCTGATAGTTGTGGTTTTATTTGTCCAGGTTTTGAGATATCCGTCTCTGAGATTTCTGCCTCCACCCCGATACGATGAAGGAAAGTTTTTGTGGTGCAGAAATCTCAGATACATTTCTCAAAACCTGAGCATAAAAACTCAAACCATCTGCATTACTAGATACAAGAAGTAAGTCAAATATGTTTTCTGACATTGGGCTGAACCAACCTTTCAAATGTCATAGTGAACTTCAGAGTTTCATCTAGTCTTCTCTGGATTTTTAGGCATATTCTCTTCAGTCCAGCCAATACAATCACTTTGAATTTTGTATCCTTAAACAACAGTAGTCAAGACATCACCAAGTTTGGGTCCAAAGGATGTCATAACCAAGCCAAGAATGTAAGCAGGCCAAATAAGTCTTATTTGAGAGCAAACCAGACAACAAACTACGTCCTTATTTGCTTCCAGATGAAAAACCCTTCCCAAAGATGAACAGAGATGTTAATCAGTACCTCTGTACTAAACCCTTCATCATGCAAATATATAATGTGTTCTTGATTAGGGACACTAACGGGGGATTCTACTTCAACAGGTATATTCACTTCAATTGATCAATGGGGAAGGACGAAGACCAAAAAATGTGCATCAAAAAAACGTATCTAGAGTACCAGTCCCGCTTCTTTCATACATTCTTCCCCGCAGAGACGAGCTGTTTGGCTTTGGCTTTGGCTTTGGCTTTGGCCTCTGCTCTCTCCAAGCTCTGGTTGCTGTTCTGGCCGTCCCTCTCCTTCTCCAGCAGCGGCACACAGGTGCATCCCACAGCGATGGAGACGTAGACCTCAACGTACGAGTGGCGGCCGCCGAGACAGGAGCCCGCTCTCTTCAGGATGACAGAGGGAGCATAGACCGGAGTGCTGCGGTACTGGTCACTCTCCTCACCGTGAGGTCCGATCAGGCAGCCCTTACACAGGCAGTAAGCCTCAGGGACGTAGCGGGGGTACCTTGCCGGGTTGTACGAAATTCTGAAAAATTGAATTAAACAGATGAGTTTTCCTCTGCAAAATCAGAGTTTATATTATTTAAGCGGATTGCTGTCTTCAACGCTCTTAAGTGTGCCATATTCACAGGTCAAACACACAAGTATTCCTGCCAACTTCCTGTAAAACATCATTGTATCGTTAGATTTTCATCTCATTTTATTTTTTTGTTAAACTCAGCCACCTTCAGTTGTCACACAGTGCTGTTTTCTTCTGAAATTAAGAAATTAATTGTCAGTTTTTGCTGCTACAGCCCAAATTCAATCTGTTATTTCAAATCTGAAGCGTGTTTAATGGGAAGCACTTGAAGCCAGAAGAGATATAGCTATATATAGAAGAGATATACTGAAGGTCATACAGTAGAATTAAACTAATGTGACATAAAAAAGGTAAAACTAAATACCGTCTGAATTTAGAATATACAGTGATTTACATTCCTGATTTTCCACAACACTTTTAAATGCTTAATTTAACGTGGTTTTTTTTTGGGGGGGGGGGTTATCAAAGGGGTGCTATATGCCAAAATGAGTTAGTGTCTGGCCAAAAATGCACTTTGATCATCACCATCAGCATCACATTGATATAAGAAGTGAGTTTAACATTATTGTTAAAGTTTTGTACTGGCTGTGGTGTAAACTTTTTGTAAACTGTGTGCCCTGCTATGACATGAACTACTACAACTACTATTTCTAGTCATAGTTCCATTATCTTTATTGTGACTATTATTGCCATTGTTCATCACACCCCCAACCGCACCGTCAGACACTGCCTACCAAGAGCCTGGGTCTGAGGTTTCTTCCTAAAAGGGTAGTTTTTCCTCGCCACTGTCGCACTAAATGCTTGCTCTTGGGGGAAATCACTGGAATTGTTGGGTCTTTGTAAATTATAGAGTGTGGTCTAGACCTACTCTATCTGTAAAGTGTCCTGAGATAACTCTTGTTATGATTTGATACTATAAATAAAATTGAATTTAATTTAATTTAATTAACATAGTTCTTTAGTGACCTAAATTGAGATTTGATTTTGATACATTTGGCGTTACAGTAATTCTGCCAGTGAAAGTTTAAATACACACTAAACGCTACAATAACTGTGTACTTGTGTATCCACAGCTGAACAAGTTGTGACAAAATATCATGAAAGTTTGGACATTATACATTGCAATATTTAACGCGTGTTGGTGGTTCCTGTTTGAATGCAAGTATTTTTTGCAAATAAATGAATGCAACGTAATTTATAGAATCGCAAATTGCGATTTAAAAAAAGCAAACATTTTAAGTTGCACCTGCTCTCACCTGTAGGCCCAGGGGGAGATGCTGAGCAGATTGACCGGGAGGCGGGTCTTGCTGTCGGTCGGGGACCGTGCGGTGGTCGGGCACGTCAGGTTGAGTTTGTCCTGCGGCTCCAGCTCCAGTGCGTGGTGGAAAGCACTCATCACTCCCACCGAGAGCCGACCGAACATCTGCTCCAGGATCTCCTCCGGCAGGTCCAGGCAAGGCCGGGACCTGGTGGCCTTTTTTCGTACCCGGCCCGCTCCGGTCGGCCAGCCCAGCAGCAGCACAGCCAGGTGCAGCAGCAGCAGCAGGACGCGGATCCGATGCGGCATCACTGTGCGCTTCTCGGTACGGTGCTGTGCCAAAATGCGTATATCCACTGAAAAATGTTTCTCAGCGCGCTCTTAACGTATTTGCCTTTCTTCAAATGCGACAAGTAGAATAAGAGAACCCAATGATCTCCGTTAATGACAACGCTTACCGTAAACAGGTTACTTTCCTCGGTTATAATCCAGTGAAATGTTGGAAGCGTTGGGGAGTAAGCAGCAGGCAAACAGTCCACAGTCCTGGCTTGGAAACCGAGGAACAGGCGCGCTGCCAGGGAAACTGCAAAAACATGTCTGGTACAGCACGTCCACAGTGTCGTCAAGAGTAATAATTGCCTCAGAGTTAGAAATAATTACAGAGTTGGAGGTTTCACACCTGCTGCTTTCTGTTTAAGAAGATAAAAAGGCCACCAAGATTGTTTTCCTGCTGCTTTTCTCCACCGAGGTGTGCGGGAAATCCGATGGAAGTGTTTGTACGTACAGGAACAGGGGGTTCCAGCGTGATCAGAACTGACAGATAAAGTACCCTGGTACACATCTAGTAATAAAAGAAAGAGGCCAGCGTTCATGAGAGCAGCTCCTGACGGGAGTGGGATGTCCAGACTATTGGCAGTGTGTGGATCTTGGCTTCACACCAGAGTCTACTTCACTTAAAGATAAACTGGATCCAGTTATGTCCAACCATTTATGTCTGCTCTGGTTTTACAAAGACACTCTCACCTCAAGGTCAAACCACTAATAGATTTAAATAATTTTTAAATGCTAAAAGTACATTGTGTCTTTTTTTCTGTCAAAGGCCCCACTCCTCCCTGTAGTATGACGTGTACACTTACAATATGTCATTTAGATTTATGTGAGGCAAAAGCTTTCAATTATATTATGCATATAAAAATTCAGTTAAAGCTTAATTCAATACAGTTAAATCGCCACTAAATCTTCGGTTTGATCTGCTGCCTCGCCGGGGAAACGGTCAGTGAGCTTTCTATACTCAGACATCACGGGTTGTGTTATATCTGAAGATCGTTGTGCTCAGAATGAGACTGCTAAACGTTCTTGAATAGATAAAATAGTTTATTTTTTAATTATTATTATTAAATAAACACAAACATAAATACATGTTACATACAAATAAGCATTTTTGGAATAAGTACAAAATGTAAAAAGTAACTAAACACGACCTGAAATGGATGCATTACATAAGTTTCTTGTATCCTGTTGATGGATTTTCCAAAGCAGCTCCTAGCTCACACACATGGAAACATATATTGCAGTCAAAAATATTGCGACAGCAATATGTTTTTCATTGTTTTGGCTCTGTGCCCCAACACTGGGTTTAAAATGAAAAAGGTGACAGTGAGGTTAAAATGCACACTTGTGTTTTAGGGCGTTCACATTTTGTGAACAGTAAAGAACTTGTTTACTCTTGGGAGGAACAGAATGTCTAAAAGGTTCATAGTTTCTACACAATTCATCGGATATGAATGTAAACACATTTAAATTGAAGTAAAACGTCAACACTTTAACTGCATTGTGACTGTATTACAATAACAGATGTACTGGACCATTATTGATGCCCATGAAAAATCAAGTCTTTATCCCGTAACATTTATGTTTTTTGAGTGGAGTATAAAATGTTTTAGTTTTGTGGTGAAGCTTTGTGCCCTTGCCTTTCAAAAGGTGACAAAAGAGCAAATGTCCCAACAATGCAGTGAAGGCAGAATGTGGAGACAGCTACTCCGGCAGCAGGTCGTCTCCCAGCTCTTCATCTGCAAAGTCGTCATCCTCCACGCGCCTCTTGGCTCCAGTCTTTGGTCTCTCCATCTGAGGACCCAGTGGGTCCACGTAGGACGCATCTACACACGAGAGGAACAGAGGTTTACTCGTTATCAAATGTCCTGGGCCCTGCTTTCTGATAACAATCAATCTTAAAAGTTAAAGGGAATTTCTACAAATGCTCTTAAATTTGGAGCACATTTAAATATCTGTAAGCCGTGCTTTATATCAAGAATACCTGAATACTGAACAAATCATTTATATTTGAAATGTTTCAGTATGATAACAAAGACAATGTGCAGTAAACGGTCTACAGCTTTCAACTTGCTGCCTTTTATAAGTCAAGTAACTGGGTGCAAGTTTAAAAAGGTTATGATTGATTTACTTGCTGGAGGCAGACGTTACTCCTAAACTCACATTAAACCAAAAATGAAATAGTGCTAGTTCCAATAGGTTTCATAACTATACATGTCATGTTGTGATGCATTCTGTTGTGGATGTCATTCTGTCATCATTTCTGTATTAGACCTGCTAAGCTAAGCATGAGGCAAACAACATATGCACCATAAATAAAAAGAAATAAGAAGATATGAAACCTGAAAATATACCATCAGGAAAGTGGCATTTGTTGAGTAAAGAGAGAGGGGAACAGTGATGATCAATAGTAAGTTCGTTTTATTCTATCATTTAAACACCATCACTCATTATACAACAAACGGCACTTAAAGAACACAAGTGTTCATGATAATAGTATAGATTTATACATGAACAAAAACAATTAAAACAAATAATACACGTAGATTTTGGTTCCTCTTGTAGGTTGCACAGCTCCTTAAGATGCTGTTCTACTGTAATCTATGAGCTTTAATCTAACGGTAATCTATGGTCATTTCTGAGAGCATCTTCAGTTGATGTTTATGGAAAACATCTCTTAAATTTAAGATTTGTAAAAAACTGTCTATGAAGAATTTCCAGGTAGTAGGTTATCTTTAAGTGCTATGTCAAAGAAAAATGGATTTGCCTTTTTACGTTTTTTTAAGATGAAATAAATAGAATTGCTGATTGTGTATTGTAGTCTCTTAGTTTTCACTGTTAAGAAATGTAAAAACTGTTTGTCCTCTTATGGTCAAAGTCTCCTTGTGAGAAATATTGTTGAAGGCAACTTTATATTTTAGTGGCTTGAAATGGCAGCAAAAATACAGACTGCATGAAAACTGATCTCTCTATATATAATGTAGGTGGCTGAAGTGTCAGCAAAGCTAAAAAACCAAGGGTTCAAAGATTAAAGAGAGTAATTGAGACACAGGTTATATCCTGTAATTGTTTACAGAGGGGAAAAGAGAGAAAACATGAGTTTCCTCACCTATTTCTTTTGGGCTGCTGGCCTCATAGGGCTCATTGGAACCAGGAAGTGACCTCATCTTGGCGCTCAGCCGCTCTCCCTTAGTGCTGTTGCTGCTGTGGCCGCTGTCTGCACAAAACACACATGCAGACACAAACATACTCAGAACAATTGATCTGATTATGAATGATGCTTTAAAAAGGTCAAATTGGAGTACATTTGCCAATTCTGACAGAAAGGTGTCCCTCAAAGCTGGACCATTTTATGTTTTTTGGCTTGAGACTCCAAAAAATGTGCAGTGTTGAGGTCAAACAGGGAGTATGCTTGTTTTTCTCACACTCTGAAAAGTCAACATGGTGGAGATGTGAGACAAGATGTGAGACAGATACAGTACGTTATGAAATGTGTGTAGGTGTGTGTAGCACAGATGTTCCAAATGTGTTAATTTAAACTGATTTTAAACTGGATATTTTTCAAACACATTTAAATACATCAAATTGAGGTGTTGTAACAGACGTTGAATGTTTCAACTATTGATCCTTTACTTTTATCCATATACAGTATTTCAAATTTTCTGTTAAAACATACACAATATGTAATTTTTTGCTGATAGGGGTCACAGTTTCTCGCAGTTAGGATTCCTTCATTGTTTACCGTAAGATTTTTTACTGGGAGCCGAATTATCCGCAGCGGTCTCCTCCAGAACAAATTGACCTGGTGATTTAAACTGGTAAGAATACTAAATACAGCAGTTTCACGTTAGCTTATTTCTTTCATACCTTTAGATCCAGACGTCCGATGACTAAAATCCTACGTCCGGTTAAATATATATACTGTAGTTATAAACGACCAAGATCTAAAAAGTGTATAAAGACCACAAAAGGGGTATCATGCCATTAACAGGCGACTTCGATCAAATGACACGCTCCGTGTCATTGATTACATTTGACAGCTCAGGTCTTAATTCTCTTAGACAGAGCTAGTACTCTAAGATGTAATGAATATGTTGGAGAATATGTGTCTGTGCTGCCGGCTCAGTCAGATGACAGGCTGACAGAGCGCTCTAGTGAGCTGAAGGACCGACGCAAGCAGCAGCTCACATCTGGCTGCCAGGTAGCCTTGGAAACGACAAGAGCAAAAGGCAGAAAGCTGAAAACCAGGAAGGAAAAAGAGGCCTGATTTTCTACCCTCTTTCACAGTCCCACTCCCAAACATCTCACACGAGGCCTCACAAACGGCTGGCAAACTGAAACCTCTGCTGGAAAACTGTCTTTTTTCCTTATTTATTCTTTTACTGGATGGTTTCAGTGGTATTTCTCTTTCATAATACAAAATTGGGAGAGACAGAAAAGAGGGATGACACGACAGGTTGGAAGCCAGACTTAAAATTGATCGTGTGTAACGGTTTCCATGATTTAAGTTGCAATGAGTCCGTTTTATGCACCGTCACAGCACAAATGGCCATAATATTTCTGTGAGGGAAACGTTGATCAAGCAATCAACTTTCAGGCTTTTGCACTTTCCTGCTCAAACTTATTTGGAAAAAACACTTGAAAAATGCTTAATGCAAGTTAGTTGCACAGAGAGAATAAGAACACAAAAGTTAAGTGATAAAGAATGAAAGAGAAACAAGTTCAAAAACAAATATAAGAACATTTTAGGCACAGGTTGAACCCTGCACCTCTTGCTCTGTGACAGTGGTTTTACCAGTTTCACATCAAAGAATGACACAGGTTTGGATGCGTGAGAAAACCAAAAGCCTTGACACACACAAACAAACACACAATTTACAGTGCTGAAAATATGCAGACGGAGGGAAAATTCTCAGGTGCACTAGAGGTTTTCTCAAATATCTGAAAGAGGGTTGGGCGATCATTCCCTCCTCCCCTGTGAGAGCACTCAGTGCAAACGCTGATCGCAGTCCAACATCACAGCTGCCTGTTAGAAGATTTCTGGACCAGGTCATAGTGTTTTGACTGAAACACTAAACTTACTTGGATTTGTGTGTGTTTACTTAAAGATAACTCTTCTAACCACTCACTTTGGCTCTGTCAATTTACAATGCAAATTTCAAAAATAATTCACATTAATCTCCTACACAGTACTGTATGATTGTACACATGCAGTACTTTTAAAAGACATAATAGAAAGATTTAGTCACGGGTATACAGCGTTTTTCTATTCTTCTTTTGGAATGTGGCTCCTTAAATGAAGGAATGAACGTGCTACATGAATAAAGTTGTTTGCTTGCGTCAGGGGAAAGCCAACCCAAATGATACAGATTTGGTTAGATACCAATTTAGTCCAGTTCTTTTCACGTTTTTTTACACTATCAATTAATATAAAAACAAATATTTAAGCATTTCTAATGGAAAATGAACAAAAAAGTAATGTTAATGAATCATAGCACAAAATCTGGCAAAGGAAATTCGGCTCTAGAAAATTTGGCTAACCACTTGAAAATGAACCTTTTGGCTAACAATGGAACATTTACAGTGACGTTGATTAACATGTATTGTCCCTGTAAAAAATAAATAACTAAATGACTATAAGACAAATGCAAGAGGTTCATGTTATTGATTATCAAGAGTTTAGCTTTAGTTTGGAGTAATGATCTTACATACCTCTCCCTGAGTCCAACAGTGGACTGAGTTGTTTAGACTCAGATTGAGATACTGGGCAGCAAAGAGGAAGCAGAGCAAGAATACAGCCACAAGAGCCAGAGAAACAGAAGAAAACACAAAAGGAAAGAAAGATTACAGCGTTGGACTGAAGATCATTGGACACAAATAGAGATCAAAACAAATGGCAGAAAGAAGCAATTACAGAGAGCTGATAAAAACTCATTTGTTGACATTTTATAACATCCGTTCTCTCACCTGCTTTAACATCCATCTCTGATGTGCCGTAAAAAAGTAAGAAGAGGGTTTGGGTTTTAGCTAAACAACTTAAGTGTCATAATAAATATTCAAGAATACAAAGAATTGAATATGTTCAACAAAAGCTACTTTTTAACAGAACCATTTACATATCTGGCAGTAAAAAACAAAAAGGAACAGTAAAAGCACACAAGTTTAAGGTTTTCTAATCTAATTTATCAGGACATGGGGGTATAATGGAAGTCTTGGCAGGGTGGAGCAGCAGTCACAATAACAGGTGCATTAAAATATATTTAACTACATGAAAGACGTTAAGCTGCACAAGAGAGAGCAAAGCTGGTCTTTGTTAAACTTTTTGGCAACTCTCTAGTTTGTCTGGATTGCGTTTGAAATCTGCTGATGAGCCAGCTTTCCAGTTCCGGAGCCAGTCTAGAGTATGTGTCTGTATTTGTTGTGGATCTGTAGTGAAGGAGTTCTAAAACTATGGAAGTTTGTCTGCTCCGGTGTCTGCTGTGGCCTCAAGCTCTAAGTTCATTCAGGGCTCCTAAACAGTCTTATCCTACAAAGAGGTGAGGCTACATTGTCATTCCACATGAACAATTTTGTATCCCCAAAGGATGAAGCAATTCAGTCAACCAAGGAGGTCCGTTAATCTGACCCGGTAAGGTGTTCGACCTGTTAGTGACCCATTTGATATTAGATAGGGAGTTACAGCTGCAACTCCACAATGGCTCCTTTCACACACTTAAAAATAAATCAGACTTGCAACAGAACACGACTGCAGCCTTCTACTCTAGTCAGGACTCAGTGTGGTGTATAAAAGGTATACCCATAATGCTGGCCTTCTTAGGAGAGGTGAGGACAGGTGTGGAGACGCCTGCTGCCCAGCAGCATGTGTGAACGACAGATAGAAGAGAGAAGTGATGACATACATGAACAAAAGACACTAAAAATGAGGATTAGTTGAACTGTATTGTTTTCAAAACTTTGTGTTATGGATGCATTTGAACCTGTACCCAAAAGAATTAAGGTCAGAAACACAGCCCTGCCTTTACCAACAATATATACACTCATGCTGATGTTAAGGTTACTACGCACTTCTAATTTCAATAAAGTCCGCACTTTTCCCCCAATGTTTAAGTTGGAGATTTGGGTTTGTACCATTAAATGAGTTATTTATACATTGGACCTTCCAAACATTTGCAGAGCTACGCACAGCAGGAACTTTGTATGTTATTGTGACTACTGACTCACCAGCACTCCCGGCGCTGCCCTCTCGGCTTTCTCTCCGACCTCTGGCACTGCCCTCCCGCCCCGACTTCACCCTCTGCAGAAAGAGAGAATGGGGGTGGGTAGAATTGGGGAAATTAAGATTAAATTTAAATAATTCTCAATGTTTCAATTGAAATGTCTTTACCATATACAGTTTTTAACCAGATTATTTTTTTTGTGGTGAAAAAAACTATTTAATGCTATATAATTGGATTCTGGTAAAAACGCCCAGTCTTTTTTATTTGCCTCTCTCTCTGTGTCTCATTAACTAAGTCAGTCGGAAAATATTTTTGAAAATAAATATATGGGAATTTCCATGGTAAAATAAGACATTTAACATAAACACACATTCTCTTCTGCTAATCATTATCTCATTCACCCTTTCATACACTATGCAGTTACGGTATATTATCAGGATCAGTTGTTGTTCACTCTGGAGATTTTTGGGATTAATAAATCAACCCTCTGGCTCTGTCTGCCTCTCTGTCAGTCTCTGTTGGATTGTTTCTCTGGTTGGATTTAAGAGCAGCTGCTTGTGATTTGACAAAGTCATCCTCCTAATCTGTTCCTGGCTCTGGTGGCACACGCAGGGTTCTTGCAGGTTTTAGTAAGTCAAATTTAAGATTATAAGATTGAAATTTAAGACCTACACGACGCATTACCAAAAAAATGGGGTACCGCTTGTAACCAACAGTGGAAATCGCTGTGATCTAGCCATGTCTTGTTAAAAGTACACTTTCCCATTTTCCACACGTAGGCCTAGCCAAACTTTAACAAACTCTGAGGAGACGCAGACGTATTTTGCGGGCAGGTATTGCATTTATCACGGGATTTGTAGTTTTACCACCGCGTACGTACCAACACCAATATCCTCCAGAAAGAACTACAACACACTGAAGCAACATTCTGAGGGCAGCGTTCTGCTGGTTTTGTTTGTTGGTTCTGCTTGGCTTTTTTAGACCTGACTAAATGAAATTTAAGACCTCGGATGAAAATCTGGCCGTTTTTAAGACATTTTAAGGCCTTACATTTAAAGTTCAGAATTTTAGACTTTTTAAGACCCCGCGGGAACCCTGCACACGGCTCTGTTACGAATCACGCCTTCTTGAGAACTTGACTGACCCCGGAGACCACAGGCCTGTCATCTACTTTAGGTGTCAACCTTAAATTTGGGAGCCACCATAGATACTTGTTATTGCATTCCTCAAGATAAGGATGCAATGCAGAATTAATTTTAATTATGTGATATTTGGGGATTTTCTTATCCAGCTTTTACTCAGAGCTGAATGAATAAATCATAATCACAAATAAGACAGATGTAATAGAATACTCTTGGAATTACCACTTAAAAAGGGAAATTCCACCGATTTTACACATCAATGTTTGTGTACAGGCTTTTGGGGAGTACTACTGCATAATATGTTATATCTGCACACTATTGCATGCACATGTTTTAAAGGGCATACGTCTTTTTACTCTTTTACTTTTAACTCTTGTTTTAGTACTTTTAATAATTGTTTTGATTATTATTTTTAATTATTCTTTGCACTATAGATAAAAATAAACCTTAAGGTGAGTTAGAAAGAACTGAGGCAGACTTCTGCAGCCCAATCCCCATGTCCTGGCTGGCTAAAATCAAACCACTAACCACTTATTTAATTCATTCAGATGTCTCAGGTGACACTGAACGACTCTCCAAACACAACAACTGTTTGAAAATGACCCAGCAGTCGTGTCAGCTAGGTGTTTAACAGCTGTATACCACTCTCCTCTGAACACGGTTTGAATAATGGAAAATCAACAGAAGACTAAGCTGTGTTTCATGCATTTCTGGAGCTGCAGCGACCACTGACCAATTTTATGGCAAAGGGACAAGTGTATGTTTTTAATCAGCGTGTTCTTGTCCGGGAACAGACGACAGGACGCCAAGACATTGGTGAAAAAAAGATGATTAATGAAAGCTTACGAAAGATCTGTAACATACGACTGCAAAACAAGCAGGTCATTTTTGAGGCTGCGTAATGTTATTATGCAGATGTATTACCTTATTTGAATGTTATATCAATAAACTACGTTGCCTGTATAAGGCTTTTGATGCATTTTGATCCTTACGTGGTAATCCACTGTAAAAGCTTTTATAAACTACCTACAGGGTGAATCACTATCAGGTTGTAGCGACTGGTTATAGACAACAGCAGACTATAACTTTATTTACACAACAATGCTGCAAATCGCTCTTTTAAAAGCCTATACCTGTTAAACTGAGATTTACCTGTTCTTTGATCTCCTTCATCTTCTCTGCTTTCTTCAGCTTGGTGGCGTAATCTTGGACTTCCTTTAAACCCATGTCCGTACACAGCCTCACCAAGAAACGCAGGCCTGGTCAAACACACAGAGTTTTTTTAATTTTCTTTACAATCTGATCAGTGGATCATCTGAAGTTCGTCAATAGTACTGTTGAAAATTGTGTAACAAACAGGATGAATTACATTCCACATTTTCTGGAAACTTGCGGTGAATGTCTTTATACGTTTCCAGAGCCTTCTGGTAGTTTCCTGTTCAGAAAAAAAGAAAAGGATCTATGTTTACAACTTTAACTGAGGGCATTGCTAGTTCAGTCAGGCACCCTGAGTCAATGTTTCTGAAACTGTTAAGTGAAACAGCTATTACCTTTCCCCACATTTACCTCATAACAGTCAGTGAAGATACAACTAAACTTTACTAGATTAAAAGAATAAACCTTTATCAAATAAATTACCAAGCACTCATCGTGTGGATGAAGTTTAGGAATTCCAATGTGGAGTGAATCTACTTTTCTGTGATATGGTTTTGACAGAGAATAGGCGGAAACATGCTATGTTAATATGCCAGGAAAGGTAAAGAAAAGAATCATTCTCACCACTTCTTCTGTAGCAGCTTGCCACCATTAACTGCCACTTCACCTGGGTTGGTCTGAGAAATACAGCAGAAAGACATTCAGTCAGTTTTAACACACAACGTTTTTTAAAGAAGAGATTGGACAAAAAAAAAGTCAATTCTGAATTCAGAAGACAAACAAAACCAAATGATTCTGTTTGTTCAAGACAAAAATGACTTCCAGATGAGAACAAGCTTCATGGTTGATGAAAGAAGACACAATCAAAACGAGATGAAATAAGACACCAATCACTTAATCAAGTCAGAATGTTTCGCAAGATGAACCTGACTTCCCCCAAAAATACTCCAGTTGCTGAAATTATCTTTTTTTTTTTTTTTTTTTTTTTTTTTTACACAGAACTATTTGGTTTGTTACTTGTCATTCTTTTACCTTCTACATTACTTTAACTTGTGGTTACTTACTGTATGAGTGTGGCTCTTTCAAAGTACTGAATGGCTTTCTCACAGAACTGTGTCTCGATGTAGTAAGCCCCAAGCCACTCGATCACATCGATGTTGGAGGGGAAGTACCTGAAGGACTGGACAGCAACACAACCCAAACAACATCAGAGCACTTATAGGTAACCAATGCTGAAATGTTACATTAATCAATACATTGTTAAATTAAATCCTCAGCAACACATTAAATGATCTCGTACCTCGTAGTAGTACTGGAAAGCCTGGGATTTGTCCCCCTCGCCATCATAGAGCTCCCCCAGTTTGGCCAGTGCCTGGGGGTCGGTGTGAGTTACACTCAAGACCTGTATCAACCACTCGATTGCCTGTTGGGGATCTTCCAGAAGCTCATATATGTAGCCAATGAGTCAAAGACCAACATATGATCACATGGGAATGGACAGAGACACAGGTTTGAATCCATAAATGAACACCTTCCCAGAAACATCTACTGATTTACAATTGTTTGAAGCAGTTACAGACAAACATTCAAAAACACATTTAACAAATTACACTTCTTATCAGTAGGATACAGATTGGCCAGCTGGTACATGACTTGGGCACTGTTCCGTAGAATGGCATGGAGCTTCAGGAAGCAGTCCAGAGCCTCCTCGAGACGATTCAGTTTCTTATAAGTTAGACCTGGTACAAGTGGATAGGGGCCAAAAACTGTCAAACTTAAAGCAACACGAGAACTTCTCCCGCTTTGGTCCCCCTACAGGTTGGAAGTGGAATTGTCCATTACATTACACTACAGATCCGCTACCCGATCTGGCAAACTTGAATAATGTAATGTAATGGACAATTCTGCTTCCAACCTGTAGGGGGACCGAAGCGGGAAAAGTTCTCTAGTGTTGCTTTAATTGACTTACGACACTGACACTATAACAAGTTTCTTTGACAACCTACAGATATTCCCCTAAAAAAAGGTGACACAGGAAGTCCTTACAGGGTACTTTAAATACAGTAAGTGGACATTTTTAACGTCAAATGCTTTTCAAAACTGGTCACGAGCCCACCTATGATGGCTGAATCATACTGGAAAACAGAGATGACATTTTTTTTTTAACATTTAGATTCCCAGCTATTGAAGGTGACAACGAGAAACTTATGGCTTTTAGAGTAATGTTTTTTTTTTTTTATTGTTATACACCTGTTTAGCACTGCTGAACTTGGACCACCTTTAACCCTAACTATACTATAAATTGACCTCTGCATTATCTACCACTGCACTGCATCATGGAAATGGATGTTACCCAGGTTGTAGAGGGCCTCAGTGCAGGAGGAATCATTCCTCAGTGCTTCTTTGTAGAACTCTGCAGCCTTTTCATAGTCTTGCTTGACGAACACAGTGTTGCCTTTGTTGATAAGTGCTGCCGGGTTGTAGCGGTCAGCGGTCATGGCAAGGTCTGCGTATCGGTCAGCCTGGTCATAGTCCTTCTCCTGTAACAGGTGAAAGATCAGAGGGGAATAATCTATTGGCAGCATATACTCGTCAGCAAACATCCACTGTTCTGAAGTGTCTATGAGCACTTAAACATTATAAATATAATGTCATTATATGTTTGTTATCAGAGAGCCTTTTGATTCGTCAAAGAGATAATCTTACCAGGAAGTAGAGGAAGGAGAGGTTGGTGGCAGCAGCACTCTTCACTCTGCTGTCCTTCTTCTCAAATGTCTTTAGAGTCTCCACTGCCTGATAACGCATAATAAAAAGCTGTCAGGGTAAATGTTATACAATACTGCATAACTTTAGTAAAAGCCGATTTCCCCACCTACAAACATAAAAGATCACATATTGATGCTTATATTTATGATTTATACTGATCCATCGCACCTTCTATAAATACTCTTTATATAAGAAAATATCAGAATATATATTAAATGTGTAGTTGTATGTCTATTTTAGAAGACTACGGTATATAAAGGAGACCAGTAAAGGAACCACCATAAACCACAAAGTAAATACAAACATTATTATTTAAAGAATCATTGCAGAATGCAACTATCTGACTGTTGTAGTAATGAGTCATGATCGTTTTCCTCAGACATGTCATTTTTGAAATAAAACTCTTTACCACATTTACTTGGTTGTTATGCCACATATGTGCATTATGTACTGGGGATATAATCCAACAGTATTAGGGTGTAAAGGTTTTGACAAACCACCAGCTAGGCTACAGCTGCACTGAGGCTGCAGGTTACACCACCATCACCACTGCCTATCAAGAGTATAGAAGCACCACAAACATGCATCAGATGTATATGGAGCTCCAAAGTGTTCAATATTAAATAAATAATTATGAAATAATCACAAGAATAATTTGGGGAAAATATATAACACAATCATTTGTAAAATAATTAAGTCATTATAAAATGTTTAGTTAAATCTGTTATTATAATAATGTTTTAATTCACTTTTATTTCATGTCAGTTATTATGCAAATGATGAATGAGTTGAGTTAATAATTTCTTCAATTATTTCACAAATTAGTTATATTTATATGTTTTACACACTGTATTTATATGATTATGTTTCCTTTTTGAATTACTTAATATTGAAAATGTTGGGCTTCCATAAATATAAAGCCTGTCAGTGCAAGAAAGTTAGATACTGCAGTTCAATATAATTAAAAAAACTTTGCGCTTCTGGCAAAGATGCAGTTCCTTGGGTGCTAAGTTAGAGAAGGAACCATTATAATTTCCTTTCTGCACCCAGATTTTCCTAACTGGTCTGTGGGTTTTAAACCAATAACTGCTTCTCCAACTTCTCTTGGCAGTGTCATTATTTGGAAAAAGCTTCTTCCATAGTAACATGTCAAGGAAAAAAACCCACTATCTAAACGTGAACATGGAAACAGAAGGCACACATACCTCAACCTTAGGCATGCAGATGGGAAGGAAACAAGACAAAAAGCAAGAGAGAATGGAGGGCAATGAGAAGGGGAAAATCTGAGTCTGATGCTGTACATTCCTGAAACAGCATTAGCAGGAAAAAAATGACATATTTAAACAATGCTGGCCAATAACTGCATGGAAACAAATCGTTCTTAAAAAAAAAAAAAAAAGATGGAAAAATAGATGGAAAAAAAATAAAAGAAAAAAGGGAAATACCACTCATTTTACCATTTCATAAATGTAACTGCTACTCCCGAAACATTTTTTAGCTTTAATGAGAGGACCTTTTTTCCAGGTTTAGCATTTGTAACACAATTATACAACAGTGACAATAAAATCTACAACAAATATTTTCTGTTTCTGCAAAGTCAGTCTCTAACGTTACTGGTTTATACTTTTGCAATTATATTATATACTGAGATTTTAGGTTGAAGCATTCACATGAAAGGTTTGGTTTAAACATCTGGCTTTAAACTGGAAGGATTCGGCATATTCTTAATTATCCAATCTTTAACAAGGTGGCAAATATTAGCATGATACTGTGGTGATAACCACAGACTAAAGGAGTGAGATGCCTAAATTGAGTGGTCTTGCCCTTTATACTGTTAAGACAAAAAGTCACCTGGTTGAAGTCCTTCTGTCGGAGGTAGGTGATAGCTTTGTTTATCTCTAGATCGTTGGCAAGCTCAACATACTGAGAATTCTTCACCATGTCCACACACCTAAAAAGAAACCAACCATACATGCACAGTATAATACTTTATGCATCATATCACATCATTTGATTCTTGCTGCAAATAGCATGTATAATTATTTGTTTAAACTCAATTTGACCAATAAGCCAGGCACATGAAAGCTGCTGTATAGACTGCATTTTGATTTTGGTGGTTTTACTCAGACTACTAAAACAAAATTGTTATAAGGCATAAAATTCTCTTAAGCGATGATAAAACTTACTACACTCGTTTAAATAATAAAATAACATGGGTGTGAAGAAGAAGGAGGAAGCAGGAGAGGATGGGAAGGTTATAGCCACCCTTTTATACATATTCACTACAGAAGCAGGAGGCACCTGAAAGCTGCTCAATGAAAACATATCAATACTAATTGTCCTCGTTTCCGTCACAGTCTCAGCATCGGCAGTTTCAGAGGGGGGCAAATCTGCTGTTTGTTTTTGCTCTGAGATTTGAGGCTTCATCTGAAAAAACGCTATCTGCTGCCTCTTTAAAGTGGCAGGAAATGGTGCAAAAGAACTCGAAAAACTAGTGACCAACACTTATCATTGTTTTCATATTTTCCTTTAGAGTGACCTAGCTGGGTTAGAAATCCAGGAACATTTGAAATCTGATTACGGAAATCAAGGGAAAACACTTCAAAACATCCAATGACACTCCCCAGCAGTTCAGCAGAAACACTCATTTTATTGAGTATGTTGTCAGCTATCTCTTATTATATCTGATTATCAGTTACCACCTTGAAAATCATGTTTCTGTCTTTCTGAGTCCTTCAAAAGGACTGTAATGGAGCTGAAATCCACTTGCACATTGTATGCCCTCTAGTGTTAAAATGAAAAGACCAATAACAGTTACAAACAGTAACAAACCAGTCAAATCCAGTAGCAAAAGATGTCTCAATGGCCGGAGCAATGAGTTTGGCAGCGGTCATGATGTACTTCTCAGCCAGGACTTTTCTATGTACAATATATGGGGAGAAAACAGGGCATGGGTTCATGTACAAAACCCAATTATTAAAACAACAGTATGCATTGTATTCAAAATGCAGTGTGCTTGGTGTTTTAGCTGGAAAGAAGAAAAGTGTGTGTTGGTGTGACATTATCCTACAGATCTCTTTCCATCTGGTGAAGTTTGTCGTTCTTAATGGCCTCGATGACCATACTTGAGTCTGTGTCATCCTGAGAGAAATAACAGGACAAGGTTTGTTCAAACATTGAATAATAGGAAATGAGAATGTATAGACATATCTGATAACTATGTGTTATGAGTTATGTTGTTGTTTACGTACTACAAGACTATTGTACTTCAATAATTTAAAACAGTTGCCAATTGTTTAAACACACAATAGTGATTTCATCTACATCCAGGTACACACACACACACACACACACACACACAAAAACTCACATTAGATGGGATGTACTTGTCTTCATCATCGATGCCCAGAGGAACAGAGATGAGCTTCTGAAAGGCCTTTTTCATCCTCTCCCTGTCACCGATGGCATAGTAGCACAGGATGAGGTTGAAGCCGGTCTTGATATTGGGACTCTCACTCATGATGTGCTCGAAAGATGTTATGGCGTCTGAGTATTGGCCCATGCGAACAAAGACCACGCCGATGTTCTGCATGATCTTGATCCTCATTTCCTTGTGAGCGTTGGAGATCTGATCCAGTGCCATTCGGTAGAACTTGATGGCTTTAGGATAGTTCTTCTGTTTGACGTAGATGTTGGCCATGTTGACTTTTAGGCGGCCTAGAAGAGCAGCACAGATGTAGTTTGAGGGAAAACCACAGAAAAGACATTTTTACCATGATAATTTGTACTTCAATGCTGCAGTACCAGACCAGAGTCACAGTAACAAATATCCTCTTTTTTTACAGTCATATTAAAAAGACTGGCTTTTCTGTCCTCCCTGCGTAATTGGTGGATTCACTTGGGCAGCCATAGTTTAAACACATCTGTAAGAAGCTCAGTGGTCTGCTCACCTGCGTTACTGAACATCTTGTTCTTAACAATGACCTGGTAGCTGTTTAGGGCCTCTGGGTACATTTCATTGTTCGCATACTGGTTGGCAAGGTTGAGCAAAACCTGGTAATGACAGAAATAATCAATATTTCTAAATCAAATAATACCAAAACAGACAATGAAGTCAGGAACTGATTCACAGAAGCTAACATCAAATTGAATTTGTTTCCTGTGAGCTGTGCCCACATAGCTGAGTGGTTAGGTCCACTGCCTATAAAGCCTAACATGTGCTATGGATCAAATCCTGCCAGTTACTTCCTTAACTGTGTCTCCCTCTAACATGAAAATAACTAAGTCACTTAATATGAAAAGAAATAGGATTCTAACATATACAGCATATGTCATTTACAATCCTGAGCGCATTTAAGTGGTGATTATTCCAGTTGGCAAAACTTAAAATTTGACATTACAACTAGATATTTCAGCACTACAATGGAGTTTAATAGCAAGAAAAGTTTTTTTTCTGTGAGAATGACCAAAAAAAAAATGTAACAACAGTTACATTTTTTTTTTGGTCATTCTCACAGAATCAAACAGTAACAACTTCTCTCTAGTGCCAACAAATACACCAGAATGCAGTGCAGCCACTGTGCAAGAGAAGTGATATTTTATATAAGAAGTGCTAGAAAAACTCTTGCTCTCTCTTATTTGTACTTTGGAAAATGTAGGAAATCACTAGTATTAGTAGTAGTAGTAGTAGTAGTAGTAGTAGTAGTAGTAGTAGTAGTGGTAGGATGGATTCGCCAATTAAGTAAGAATGAAGACTACAATTCTTGATCACCAATTATCTCCTCAAACACAGTTGATTGTATCACAGATAATAAATAAGAATGTAAAAAACAACAACAACAACAACAACAACAACAACAAGGTATTTATTCTTTAATTAATGATAGTAATAAAACCCGGGCTTAAAGAGTGGATTTCCCGAAGGTGGTACTTGTCATTCAGAGTATAGGAAGTAAGTGCTCAATCATTTCATTTACAGACACTGGAACCATTTTTCATATACAGCAGCATTACTTACAGAGTAGGTGAGGTCTAAATTGATGTGGTCCGCATTGCCAGATTGTTCCCTCTGTCTCACCAGTGCTCTCTCCTTCCTCCCTGCCTCTTTGGCCTTTTCAAGGGCCTGTAAAAACACATCAGTAACAGTACATACAGTAAAGACATGACCACACAAAGACACATATTCACAAACACAGGTCAACAGTAGTGACACCAACACCCATGTAGAAAATAAACATTACAACAAGCCCTGTACAGTGAAATGTGTCCTGATGAATATAGTTCATCTGCCAAATCACTTTTTGAGAAAGCATTTTAAATGCTTCAGTTATAATAGTTTTCTGTTGCACTTCACAATGAACTACAAACTCAATCTGTTGTCTATTCAGTATGTTATACTATATGCTTTTTAATGCACTGAAAATAGGGTAGGGTAATAAACCTTAGGTATTTTAGCCAACCGCTTTTTTTTAGGTTTAACAACTACTGGCAGGTGAACCAAAAGCTTTATTACAAGGTTAAATTTGGTAAAAAAATTTAAGGCGCCTCTGATCATACACTTTAACCCGATACTCAGTCCAATGTGTTGGAGTACTGAATTGACACAATGAAAAATGAATAACTGTCTCACTTGGAGGCCCTTCTATTCAAATAGCCATTTTTTTTTTAATACTAAACAGTATGTTAAAGAATGACAGAATCTGACCAGTTGTAAGGCTCCAATGCTCTGTGCCATGCAGCTCTCTTCTATCAGGTCATTCACTTTTTTCTCCAGAATCTTAATCTTCTCCTCAGGTCTGCAAGAACACAGACACAGCAATACAATGTGTGATAATGTTGCTTGAAACCACACGTCTTTCTCCACCAGCTTAACAAAAAACTGCTCTTTAGAGACAGATACAGAGACACACAATTACAGTATATACGCTATTATGACAAAATATGCATCTTTAGATCCTAATTCTAATAGATGCAAAAAAGCACCTATAAATACCTTGATACAGGTCTTTTCGTCACACTGCTAAGGGGAAAACACTAACCTGGATAATGCAGGCATAATCTTCAACAAAACACTAAAACAGTTTAAAGAGTGACAACTCACGTGTCCTCATTCTTTGCTTCAAGTGAAGGTGCAGGGCCTTTGGACTGGCCCAGAGGGTCAAAGGTCGAGCCTGGAAATACAAATAATAGACATTAGCATACTATCAGTCTGTTCTTATACATACAGGTCCATACTACTAAAAATGGCTTTGCTTTGCTTTTTGAAGATTAGAACCAATAAAAAAGATAAATAACCTTTCTGCTTCCTGCTGCTGTGCCATGCCGGCATTGTCCCTCACTACAACTGTATTCTATTACTGAAGAATAACTTGCACAATGCAGAAAGAGTGAAAATGAGCAGCCACAGAATCACAAGCTAAACACTAATCACATGGTAATCCAAATTAACACATATGTAGCGAGATCATTTCTTTTTGGGACTCCCTTAAACTCACCACGTGTCAGGGAGGAAGTGTAACCTGCTGCTCTCACAGCAGTCATTGGTCGGGCTGCTCCATCCTGTCACATTTGACAACAGGAAAAAAATAACACAACGTAGTGATAGCTTGCCTAATGCGCTTTATTTTCACCATTTTCTTTACAAAAACAGAGCTATTATTAATGTTGAGCAGAATATGAGGTTGTTTTTTTAGCTCTCCGTAAACTTACATGATATTGGCCAATTGGGAACATACAAACGTGTAGAAAACCTACAAGAAAACCTATATTGATCAAACTAAAATCCCTACAACTTTAGCATTGAGTAAGTTAGATCTGTCAACTATTGTATAATAAATAACTATGCAAGATCTTAAATGCACACTTGATTGGCCAATCCTGCTCACCTGCACAGCTCCAGTCATGGGTCTGCCCATTGAAGAGGCCAGAGGGATCCGAGCCTTCATGAAACAATAAGTATAAAATAGGTGAGAATAATTTAGGAATGTTAACCTGACAATATCATTTATAATGCAAATATGAAACAAAAACATGTTCATTATTAAAAGTATAGATTTAAAGTGCTCTTTATAGTTATCTTGGTTATTGTAAGTGAATGTTGTTTCTTTATCCTGTAATTTATTTTCATGTAGATCATGATGAAATCATCATCATTGTCTTCAGCTGCACAATGTCACACCTACTGTACATACCGGTGAATTAATCTGTACGACGGAGGCGCTTACATGATGTATTGTTTAATTTGTGTCATTTTTTACAAAGCGGTATATTCTTGGGTTTTCTCCGGGCAAATATTTGCCGGTCCAATCAGCGAACAGAGGGAGTGGCTGAGAACGATGACGTTAGGACGTGCGCGAGAAAGATGAGTTGTGTTGGTGGCCATGATGTTGTGGCCCTCCTCCCCACGGGGTTCGGGAAAAGTTTGATTTTCCAGCTCGCTCCGTTAGTAGTGAAGGAGTTGGCTAAGGCTAAGGCTAACGCTAGCGATGCTAATGCTAAATATAAGCCGATAGTTGTCGGTCTCCCCTCTTGTTGCACATGCGCATGACATACGTCACGACCAAACGTTAGCGATTGGTTATGGCAGATCCAGAGCGGCTCTGGGCAGATCCAATAGTTTTAAACTTCAACAGAGAAGTTAACACTTGTCAATGGAGAGTGGCCAGACTCTCTGTACAAATTAAATGTACAAGAGTCTGGTAGGACCAGGCTAGGCTACCGTAGCTGTAATATGTACTTTGAACTGTGTGGTGCGAGAGAGTTGATTGCGATATATGATCTTAACGCTAGATGGGAGAAATTCCTACACATTGGACCTTTAAAAAAAATTCCATATCATTGTACTTACTCCAAAGGAAGAAGCTAAAGGTCGAGCGCCAATGGCAGTGCCAGGAAATTTGGCAGTCATCTAGATAATTCAAAACATGACATTTTAGGACAATTAGGACATTTTAGGACAATTAGGACATCATTTATCCTCCTCAATGACACACACGCACACACACACACACACACACACACACACACACACACAGATCTGAGATTTATATTTGTATTATTAATCTAAATCTGCAAAATAACTAGTAACACTATAGTAGGTACTCACCGGAGGTCTTCTTCCATGACTTGTCCTCACTGCTTGCTGGAAGCCCACATCGTTTTCCAACTCCTTGAAATTGTTAAATAATTAGTTTTTATTCTTTACAAATCCCTTGTCCAATACAAAAGTAAATAATAATTTGCTATAAAGTGGATCGCAAATTAATAATTTCATTTTCAATCAATTAATCATGTCATTCCATAGATTGTGGTGGCACCTGGATTGTGGCTGCTGCCTGCCCAACGCCCATTGCTACTACTACTACTACTACTACTACTACTACTACTATTACTATTATTATTATTATTATTATTATTATTATTATTATTATTATTATTATTATTATTAGTAGTAGTAGTAGTAGTAGTAGTAGTCATACGGCTGTGCGATATGGAGCAAATCAGATATAACGACATTCTTGACCAAATACCTCGATATAGATATTATGGCGATATTCTAGGATTGACAATTGGTGCTTTAACAAAATATCTTCACACTTAGATTTTAGATAAATAATCATCAGTAATGTGGACATAATGTCTAAGTGGGGAAAAGGTAAGTAATAGAACAGCTAGAACAGTCTGGTAAGTTCAGAAAAGTACATCACTTTACTGTAACGCAGCCTTTAAAACCAGGAAAAGACAACACTTATGTCATATCACGATATTATGATATCCAAAATCTAAGACGATATCTAGTCTCATATCACGATATCGATATAATATCTATATATTGCCCAGCGTTAAATTAAGTCATAGTTCTATTATCTTAACTGTTATTATTGCGACTGTTCATCCTGTTATTCCATTATACTAAATGCGATAATTATTATTAGTTCAATTTCTTTCATTATTATAGTTAGCTAGCTAGTTATGTGCATCACTCGCTCTATCACCAAATGCATGCTCTTTGGGGGATTGCTCTGTAAATGTGTGGTCTAGACCTACCGTTCCTCTATCTGGAAAGTGTCCTGAAATAACTTCTGTTATGATTTGCCACTATAAATGCAATTAAATTGAAATAATATGTTGTAATTCGCCACCTATACAACTCCTATCCTATGTAGCATTAATTGTATCATTGTGAGCTGTACAATTGATTGCAAACGGCTTTGAACGAGAGATTTTCCTGTCTCAATTGTTTGAAGGATATTTTGGAAAGATAGCTGCCAGACAGGTTTTCACTCTCACACTCCATAAAGTTATTGTATTGTTAAAATCATACTACAAGGAACATGTGTTGGAGAAATTGTTCTTTTGTTGTGATCTTACTCTTTTTGTTTTTCGAGACTTTATGAAGTCTCGAAGGGGGGAAATGTAGTATATTGACCATTCTATAACTTTCTATAAACTTTGTCCTAAAGGTTTGTTATAAGGGAGTCCTATGAACTTTACCCTACATTTACTGAGAACATCTGGAAATTGTTAACATGAGTAGAGTTCCCCCCAAGACAGAAGAGACCTTTGTTGGAGTTGTGCCAGATAACAGGCATTGATTGATCAGTTATCCGATCCAATGGTATACTTAGAAATCACGTCCTATGCTAATTCAATGCCTTGAGATATAAGTTTTGTCCACACAAAGAAAAGGCAGAGCGTCAAATTTTGAGGTTTGGGTTGGTCGTTCTCCAAGCTCTCTGCAGGAGTTTGTAAAATTGATGCTGAATCTTTGCTTGTAATAAAACTTTTTATAATCAAGAACAGTGTCGGCGGATTCCTCTTCATACAGCATTACTATTTAAGGCACCACAGAACTAAACTGCCAACTTCAGAGCTAACGTTAGCTAAAATAGCATAGCTAGTCGGTAACTCACCTCGGAGTCAAACGTTGGATTATAATCGTTGTAACCCGAATAAAGATCCTCCTCCTCCCCAGCCAAATGCACATTTTCCATTTCTCTTTCTCCAGTGAAGTGGTGTAACGAAACGCTCCTAAATAGCTACAGAAAACAAACGCGAGGTGACAGCGAAGATAGTTTGTTGTCGATTTTCGGTTTCAATCCCACAATTCAACGCGGCGTGGGTGGGACAGTTTCGTTTCTCAAACCTTTGATTGGTTAGTTTCACGTCAATCATCTATTGGCCTTAACACAATTGGCCGAAGCTGAGTTCGTCCGTTGCTAGGATACACGTGTAAACTACTAACTCGTTTCCAGGTCAGTTTAATCCTCTTCTTATATACAGTCTATGGTTTAATCGGTTCGTCTGAAATATTATTACTATAACATATAATAAACAATATGAGTTAATTCATGGCGGATATGTGGTTTATTGTTTATTTTTGACGGAGAAAATGCAGTACATTGCACTCTTTGGGGCTATTTGGTCCTTCTAGGTTACCGTACCAGCGTGACTGTAGAGGGGCGGTGCAACAGTTTTAATAGAAATAGCTTAACGAACGGTGTTCTGAGCTGATCTCTTAACGTCTAGAAATGAGCTCTTCTGACGTGAAAACTATTACTGTGATCGGCAGGTGAGCAAGAAAAGACGCGTGTATAGTGTTAAAACTTTGCTCCCAGGTTATTGTTGTGAAATGTATCATGGAGCTGACATGAAAGTTAGGCTATGATAGAATTGCTGATACTGCATTTGCATTTTTTACATTTTAAGTTACTGATTACATTGCATTGTTTGGCATGTAGCTAACTGCGCTGATTTCCTGACATCTTGTTCATTATCATGATACCTTTGCAGCTACACTTGTAATGATTCTTCATTATAAATATATATACATTTTAACCTGTTTTTATGCACGCTGTTCATTATTTCTGCGCACCTAGCTAGCTAAACTTGGCAGTCCTCTGGAGTGACCTTTCTTAAACCTGGAAAGCAAATAGAAGTCACAGCCAAATATTCACTTCTCTTTTCATACATTTTGAGAGTTGTTTTTATGTGCATAACAATTTCAATTCTCAGTAATATGCTGATCAGAAGATCACAACCCACTAAACCTGAATTTCAACTGCAGGGTTTTGTCAAACTGACAGTTGTGTTTAGATAGAGCAACAGCAAAACCTTTATCTGTGTAACTGACATCCCTGTGTAGGGACGAAAGAATGAACTGCTAGGAAGTATAAAAAGAGACAGCCAAAACAAGAGTGATACTGCAGTAAAACATAAGCCAGGACTATTTAAGAATGTTCATGGAGGAAGTGATGATGCAGACAAACTACAGCACTGAGCACAGAAAAACAAAGACAGCGATAATAATAATAAAAAAAAAGACCAGGCTAATTGTGACATTAAATATAAAAAAATTATAGATTGTTTAATGGGATTTCGTTATATTTGCAGAGACAGTTTTAATTACAGTCAAAAGTGAACATCTTAAATTATCTAATTGTCTGTGTTGCAGTGGGCTGATAGGCCGTTCCTGGGCTATGGTGTTTGTCAGTGGAGGCTACAGTGTGAAGATCTATGACAACCAACCAGGACAGGCTGCCAAAGCCATCACAGAAATCAGGTCAGCCTTAATACACATAATTTTATCCAGCATAAATCATCCTGTAAAGTAGTCTTAATATATGTAATATTCCATCCACTTTCCATAGTTATTAACCTATTTTTTCTCTGCATTTGGATTACATCCTCCTGTCAGTCTGATTACAGGCCTTAGCTCTTAGGCCTTAGCTTCAGCTTGGTCTGGGAACTGTTGATGTTGTGGGCCTGTAAAGCCTAATGAGACAAGCACATCATATTGGGTTGTACAAATAAACTTTACATGACCTGTCTGGAAGTCCTGGAAAATGAAGTTTGAAATGATGTTGTGTTTACTTGTGATTTCTTGATCTTCTGTTCTGGGACCGTCTTCTGATACGTAGCTATTACGTAACTAGTTGTCATGAAGTATGTCTCTAAAAGTCTTAAATCCATGTGTATAAGAATAAAAGAATTACTGAGAAATGTATGGTCTTACAGTATCTAGTAAATGCCTAATCTGACTTGAGTTAACTCATAATGTAGTTGTAGGCTGTCAAAGATTTTCAATAGGGGGGAAAAACAGTTAACCCCCAGACATAATGAAACTTATTTGCCCTATTACCCAGAGTTTTTATGGCTTTTTTTCCCTGAGGAAATATTGGAAAATATATCTACTATAGCCTATAACAACACAGGAAATGGGGCTCAGAGTGACTCTTTAGCATATGATGCTGATCAGCCACTCTTATGTTGTGCATTAACGGTTCAGTGCCATCCTCACCATGATGTTGCCATGCTCTCATGTCAATAACACCAGGGGATTTACATTCTCATTGCTTTATAGTCAATTGTGTGTGTGTGTGTGTGTGTGTGTGTGTGTGTGTGTGTGTGTGTGTGTGTGTGTGTGTGTGTGTGTGTGTGTGTGTGTGTGTGTGTGTGTGTGTGTGTGTGTGTGTGTCTTCAGAACCTTAAAGGGAACATTAACAAGACGTATAGACGGACCATGTCCAAAATATAACCCGTTCTTCCTTCCAGCACTTACAGGGAAGACACATGGACATTGCATGATCCATGACTTCCTCTTACTATAGGAACACACGGACAAACCTAAAAACACGTTTTTAATAGCCTACTCACTGCTAGTTAAACATTGATGTGAAATGACAAAGGGCTTTTGGTGAAAACTAGTGTCAGAAAAAAAAAACTAATGTACAGTAAAGAAGATCCACAACCCCTTGAAACTAAATAAAAAAAAACAAAACTCTATACCAGGATCTTTTTATTAAACATTAATTATCCTGTATGTAATAATAATAATAATAATAAGTTTATTTGATATAACACCTTTTACAGACACAATCACAAAGTGCTTCACATGATAAACATTTGTAAAAATCCAGTACAAGCCAACAGAAAATAAACAAGGGAAAAAAGAAAATAATTATTGAATGACCAATGAAAATCATTTCAACGATTAAAACCTAAAACCCAAAGTTTACAAACAAGAATCAAAAGCGAATTTAAACAAATGTGTCTTCAGCTGTTTTTTAAAAGCTTCAACAGAGACTGCAGAACGTAAGACAGTAGGAAGGCCGTTCCACAGGTTTGGAGCCACTGCTTCAAAGGAATGGTCACCTTTAGTTTTTAAACGAGTGCGTGGGACCACCAGTAATCCCTGGTTAGAAGACCTGAGGGACCTGTTAGTAGTGTACGGATGGAGCAGGTCCGAGATATAAACAGGTTTCTGTTTCTGGTTTCTGAACAAGAACTTTAAATTGGATCCTGAACTTGATCGGAAGCCAATGTAATGAGTATAAAATTGGAGTGATGTGCGACATCCTGCTGGACCTGGTCAACAGCCTAGCAGCAGAGTTCTGGACTAGTTGTAGACGGTCCTGGGACGACTTACTAAAACAAGTGAAAATGGAGTTGTTGTAATCAGAGATGATATGAATCCATGAATGATCATCTCAAGCTCAGAATGCGAAACAACAGCTCTAAGTTTGGCAATGTTTCTTAATTGAAAGAAACGTGCGGGTCAGTGATTTGATATGATGATCAAAATACATGTTATTATCAAATATAACACCATGATCTCTCAGTTTGGACTGTACCGCTGAAGAAAGGGACCCCAAGAGCTGAGTAACCTGGAAGCTGTAGTGTCTGGAGCAACAATAAGGACTTCGGTCTTATCTTCATTGAGCTGTAGGAAGTTGTTTGACAGCCAATCCTTGATGGAAGTCAAACATTTGAGCAGTTCCAACACTTTGTCAGTCTCATCTGGGTTAAAAGAGACATGTTGTAGCTATTGTGCTGCTACTGCCTGTGGTGCTTACCATTCAAATCTTTTTTAAGATGATGTTTTTGGGCATTTTCAGCCTTTATTTGACTAGGACAGCAGAAGACATGAAAGGGGAGAGAGAGGGGGGGAATGACATGCAGCAAAGGGCCGCAGGTCGGAGTCGAACCTGGGCCCGTTGCGTCAAGGTGCAAACCTCTATATATGGGCGCCTGCTCTACCAACTGAGCTATCCGGGCACCCACCATTCAAATCTGCTATATTTACATTTTAGTAATGATTCCTTATACATTAAAAGATTAATGTTACATGTCATACATTTGTTTCATACAGTCTTTGGAGAAAATGTGTGGGTGAGTGTTAACTGTCCTCTATTACTTTGTGTTGGCTCAGGAAGCAGCTGCAGGAGCTGGAGGAAGCCCACATGCTGAGAGGAGAGCTGACCGCCACGCAGCAGCTCGCCCTGCTCAGCTGTTACGATGACCTGGCTCAGGCACTGGAGGGAGCCTTCTTTGTCCAGGTGACACACCAGACTACTTCCACTACCAGCACATGTTGCCCCCCCCCCCCCCCCCATGCTAAAAATCAAGATATGCTGATGCTGATCTGTTAGTTTTTATCATTCACTTGTTGTCACACATTTGACACGACACATGTAGAGACTTTGGTCAAACTTGGTGCCTTCCACCACTTCAGTGTGGGTGTTTTTAAATGTTTATAGTGTGTGTGACTCAATGGGAATGCGATGTTGTTGGTTTATTTATTGGTTCATCCTCACATGCGCCATAAATCAATCAAAATTTGAGTGTTTTACAGTAATCTCAGTATGTTCTGGTATTTTTAAAATTACACTGCTTGTCCTCAAGGGGGAGCAATATCATTGGTTAATGTGTATGACATATTCTATGATACCACCAATAAGATGTTGAATAAAGCACATACATCTCACAGCTGAGGTTTGCCATTTTGCAAAATTGGGACCTATTTCCCCCTTGTGGATTTTATGTATGTATGTAAATCAGAACCCCAATCTAAACTGAATATACTATATCAGTGCTTTCTTGAAATATTGCCACGTTTCATGAGCATTTTTATGAGCTGTCTATATGAACAAACTAACAGAAGTAGAGCTTTCCTTTGACAAAATGTTCAGGAGGAGGTTGTCATGGTAAGAGTTGCTCTGCTGTTGAAACATGACATTTTAACATCAAATCACAAATCATGTCTTTGTCATGCTAAGAACACAAACACACACACTCAACAATGGACGCTCATATTTATCTCATGTCATGTTTAACACTTACAAAAAAAGAGAAACTTAACTTCTTAAGCCAAGAAAATGTCTTGTAGGCCACCATGACTCTGTTAAAGCAGACAATAGTGCTCTTCTTCACAGAGGTGATGATCAGAGCACAGAGAGACAGGTAAGGACAGAATAAATCAATACTCTGTACAGAGTTCACATTAACACGGAAGAATAGAGGACTTATTAGAAACGGGGAAATAACAAGTAACAATATGCAGAGTGTTCCTGTTCAGATAGTATGCCTAACATTTCCTGGTAGCATGAAACCATCTGATGCAAATTTTATTCTGTTATTAATTTGGATGTTTAAATAAAAAGTCTGATTAGAACTGTTGTTCTCTCTTAGATACTCACAGTGTTAACGAGTGAAGCATCACATTATTATACACCCATTTAGCGAGTATGCTGCTCGCCCAGCCAGTTATTGCAGTTACACAGAAAGCCATTTTAAGAGTATATTAACACTCCACTATCGCATTTGACAGCCATTCCTTTCCAAATCTCCGACAGGGCAGACAATGAAATAAAGTAAGCGGAGCCCAAACTGATTGTATCTGGTTTTAAAGGTGTGAGAACAATTTGGCCTTTAACATATTTGTCAGAATACATTAGTAGTTTGCAGTTTGACACTTACAAAGAAACAAAATAAGTGTTTTTTTAATTGTTGTGATGATTCCATTTTTCATCTTTGTTATAATAACAAAAACTCAACAAAGTTAAAGAATCGATTAATCCAAATTCATTTTCTCACTCACCTTTTAGTGGTATTTATCCAAACTGATAGTTGTGGTTTTATTTATCGGAGTACATTCTCAATACAGTAGTACCTACCAAAAAACAAAATACGAACTAAATTTATTGTTGTGATGACTAAAGTTTTCATCTTCACTGTGATGCTTCCCCGGAGCTCTGCCAAGACTAAAATACTGAGTTACTGATTTAGTGTTTAGATTAGAAGATTGTATTATTCTGTATAATATGTAAGACTGTATGTTACAGATACTTTAGTCAGAGTTGATATTTACTTACTCTGTTACAGAAATGATGGCAATGGTACATTGTGTGTGTGTGTGTGTGTGTGTGTGTGTGTGTGTGTGTTTTCCAGGAGTGCGTATTTGAGCAGCTTGATGTCAAGCAGAGCGTCTTCCAGGACATAGAGTGTCTTGTGGGAAAAGACGTCATCCTGAGCAGCTCCACCTCCTGTCTGGTGCCAAGCAACGTCTTCTCTAAAGTACAGAACAGGAGTCGCTGCCTCGTCTCCCATCCGGTTAGTGATACTACAGTCCTGGTTCCAGCGGGTAGCTTAAATGGATTACAACCTAATGAACTACAAAGTGAGTTTTTGGGTGTTATAACCAATCTTTTGGCAGCCATGTGGAAACACCTAGCATTTATTTACTGAACTATTTTAACATTAAAGCTGGAGTGCGGAATTTAAGTCTCTTCCCTCTGGCAGTGAGAGTACGATACAACTTTATGGTCAGTTTACACTGAAATTCATTTTGCGTTCCTGATTAATTACACAAACACTGTTGACGCATGCTGATGACCTAGCCGTAAGTGAGCTCGCTACATCTCCCCTGACCCTCAGGACCTCCTTTTTTTTCTTTTACTTTAACCCTTCTTTGAACGGCAAGTTTCTTTTTTATCTGGAACATCCACTCCAGAAACTTTTCTTGGACGCTTTTAAGATTTTCCACCATACTCCTAGCTGCTACTCCGTCGCTATGGTCTCTCGCCCCTTCCTGCCCTATTTAGCTCTGGCTGGTTGACGCAAAAAAGGCATCACTTCCAGTGCACCAGGCCGGGAAAGTCGCCACAGACATCACAGCTCCAGTATACTGTGAAAAACAGAGAGCTTTCCCTGGCAGGGATAGGCTTAATCAGCATTGTGTGAACTTGTTTGGCAAGGGCTTGAATGTAACAGATGTTCATTTATATGTAAAAGTCCTGCACTCCAGCTTTAACACAAATCCGCCTCATTAAACTACCCACTTTTGCTAATATACACACTGGATCTGTTGTCTTTCCAACACCTCAATAGCCTATCAGTGTTGTTACACTGTACTTGTATCACCAAAATAAGTTCTCTTAATCCATCAGCTAGATATTTATTTCCAATATCCCTACTGTCCCAGTAGTTTATGAAATATTCATATTGTGCCTTTTTTTGAGTATACTTTTGGGAATTACAAAATGTTTCAGCCCTTTATCTGCTGACCCTGAAAACTAACCACTAGCCACTAACATCACAGACTTATCACAACAGCAGTGATGCCTATTGACTCTAAAAAAACAATTTTACCTTTACAATTTAACCTAAAATGTAGTTTAATACAGATTATTGTAGTGTAAATTGGCATTATAATGTAGTTAAGTGTAGTGTATACAGGTAATAATAAGGTGTATCATAGTTTTTTTGTTTTTTTTTTATAAATATAATGATGGAAAATGTTATGCAATAACTTAAATAACAGCCTTTCACAAACATGCAATATCAGTACTTACTGTATGATGTGTGATTGTCCTGTGCTCCCCAGGTAAACCCACCCTACTACCTAAAACTGGTGGAGCTGGTACCTCACCCAGAGACAGCAGCAAGCGTTATGGACACCACCCACTTCCTAATGACCAAGGTAAAGATCCAAGATTACACAATACTGGGTATGTCATGACGTGCAGGAGAGATGCAAAAAATTAGTCAATATCAGGTTTATGAGGAAGCAAAATGCCTGTAATGTGATTAAAAGAATCCTAAAGCATACTGAAAAGTGAATAAAAGGAGGTCAGGACTGGAATAACATGGTATGTTTAGTGTAGCAAGAGTCTCCGTTTGCTAGTTGTATTCTAGGTTTGATTATCTGATATAATAGTGTGTGAATCCAGGCACAGGTGTCTCAAATCTGGGATGACAATGTGTCACTAGTCCCTGGATTACCACACATTATGATTCCAAGTAAATCTGAAATCCTTGCAAGTCTCTGCAAGAGGAACTTCATAACATGCTGAATTAAATGGAAACCAGTGGCTTCTTGGAAGGATTTTCTTTAAATCCCTGGGTGTACCAAGGTTGGCAGTGAAGTAAATACAGTTTTACTTAATTTGACTTGAATTTAACATGCAGAATCCCAAGTATTTAGTATAAAGCCTTTTAAGAGATACAGTATGGCCATTCTTGACATGACTGATTTCTCTCAATTCAGGTTGACCAGGTGCCCGTGCGTCTGAAGAAAGAAATCGATGGCTTTGCCCTCAACAGAGTGCAGGCGGCCATTACTGCAGAGTCCTGGAGGCTGGTCCAGGTCAGTGTCTATAAACTATACTATATAAACCCTACTACTACTATAACTACTATAAACCCGAATGTTTGTCACTGAGTGAGTGAGTCATGAAGTTGCACCATTGGTCACAGCTCTTTTGAAAGGAATCTCATGGAAAAATTAGACGAGATGGCGAAATGATCACTCCAGATGCGGGCTGTGCGTTACACATTTTATTTATAGTATCAAATCATAGCAAGAGTTATCTCAAGACACTTTACAGATATAGTAGGTCTAGACCAAACTCTATAATTTACCCAAAGACCCAACAATTCCAGTAATTCCCCCAAGAGCAAGCAGTACAATTGTTTAACATGGCAGCGGGCAGCACTTTGTGGCCAGTATACTGTAATTGTCTTCAAATGTTTAAAAATTGCTATATGCCATAACTATATGACTCTAAATATTAATATCCAACAAAAACAAAACTTATGAAGGTCCTCATAATGTTAGACACACAAGAGTTTGTTTTATCTCTGGACAAGAGCTCCTCAGTCTCAGTGAGGCTTTGTGTGGCTCAGTATCGCTGCTGATGGTTTTCTAATAGAGGCAGAAAAGAGGAAGCCCCTTGTCCGCTCACCTCTGCTATAATCTTCGTGGTCTCCTTCCAAAAAGGAAACACAATGACAGTAAATGAGCTTTAGCCTCTGATGACAGGCACCATTACATGATCACTCATGGAGGAAATGGTTTGAATGATAATGAGGACGATGAGTGTGATGATTGTTACCTGAACTAGACTCCCATGAAGATATCTCTTTGTGATTCAGGCTTCAAATACCACAGTCATTAGAATTACCTCAAATTACACTCTTATTAGAGCAATGTGACAGCAGATATTTCTGTAGAAGATTCATAAACTTGGGTACTAAATAGTCAATGATACATTTTTTTTTCGTCGTCATTTCAAAAGGCTCTTGCTCTTCTCTTTTGTTTTAATATTTGTTGCATTGTATCATTATTATGTCCTGTCCATCAGCAACTCTTGGAGTTCCTGCTGTTTGGCTAGGTGTCCTTTTTAAAGGGCTTTTAAATCTTAGTAGAATTCTGTTTTAATCAAGACTAAAGTGACAAAATCAAACTATGGATACCAGTAGGGCTGTTGGAACAAATTCCAAAAGTCGAATATAATTTGAATAGTAAAAAAAATCAATACTATTCGAATGCTGAAATTACTATTCGAATGTGATTGTTTTTTAATAAATATGTTGGCTAACGTTGGCTAATCTCCCTCTTCTCGCCTTGGCCTACCTGCACGTGAAAACAAAATGCTTTTGTCACGTCACGTCTGATGAACAATAAGTTAGCGGGAGTGAGAAACACAAGGCATTGTGAGGTCTTAAGATCATGTTAGAACAAATCCCATCTCTCATTTCAAGGCTGACACACACACACACACACACACACATACACACACACACAAACACAAACACAGGACATAATAACCGTAAAAAGGGAGTGTGTGTCTCTCTCTCTCTCTCTCCCTCTCTCTCTCTGTCTCTTTATTCCATCTCCATCTCCTTTCTCTGTTGGAGATGTGTAACAAAGAGTGTCCCTTTCACAGCTAAGTCAGCATATTGTGTCCTTGTCTGTGTAACTGTATCAGATGGACACACACACACACACACACACACACACACACACACACACACACACACAATCACAAAAGTACACACAAGATAAGACAACTGCAGGTAGTAACAAAACAATTTAAAAGAGCAAAACAAAGACTTGTGAAACTTATTAATTATGACCCATTATGGAAGGGTGGCACACAAGCAACAACAATGTGGGTGTGACGCTCAACACACAATGTTGTTAGTTATTTCAACGGAGAACCTTTTTCCATTGAACTAACAGAACAACTGGATTTGCAGCTGGAAAAACATATGGGAAGACACTTTGAAACACACATTGAAAGAAGGGAAAAGAAATCTATTTTAACTTACTCGTGATTTTACACTCAACGGTTTTTTACACTCTCTACAAATGATTCTCTACAGTACTAAAGAAGGATGAATGCATGAAGGGAAATGTTTTCTACTGCACTAATACTAAGGTTGGGTGAATTTTCCCAGGCTTCCTTAAACATATATAGTAAATAGACAATTACCAGAACATTGTATTAAACTGTTTCAGTTCAATCCAATACAATGTCAGTACAGTACAAAACCTGCACTTTCATATGTCTCTTTGTAGCTTTGCCTATTTAAAGCTACTGTATTTGCACTTACTACTCGTGGTCTGGAGTTTGAACCTTCACAGTTGAAAGCACTTAATTGTAAGTCGCTTTGGATAAAAGCATCAGCTAAATGACATGTAATGTAATGTAATGCAATTAAATATCTTAACAACTATTCATAAACATTCATGGTCCTCAGAGGATGAATTCTACTGACTTTGGTCATCCTCTGACTTTTCCTCTAGTGCCACCGTGAGGTTGACCATGGTGGTTTTGAGTGGAATATCTTGACAACTATTGGATTATATCACTGTCATTGTAAGCATGTTAGCATTTAGCTCAAAGCACCACTGAGCCGAAACGCAACCTCACAGAGCCACTGGTTAAAGCTGTGGTGGTTTGTGGAAGTGTTGTGTTGAATTGGCCTACATAATGTGAGGTGTTTATACTATTTCGTTATTTAGCTCCATTTCCCCATCTCCTGAGGTGCGCAACCTGGGTGTCATCCTGGACTCCACTCTCTCCTTCCGGTCCCACATCAAAAACATTACTAAGTCCACCTTCTACCACCTCAGAAACATCTCAAGACTCCGACCTTCACTCACACATTCAGTAACTGAGACACTCATTCATGCCTTCATCACCTCCCGTCTGGACTACTGCAATGGTGTCCTGTCTGGACTGCCCACCAAGGCCCTTAGCAGACTCCAGTATGTCCACAACTCTGCTGCCAGTGCCCTGGCAGCATATCACTCCCATCCTCCAACAGCTCCACTGGTTGCCAGTCAAGTCACGCATCACCTACAATCCTTCTGCTCCCCTACAAATCTCTCCATGGACTCTCACCACAATACCTCACAGATCTCTTCCACCCCTACACTCAGTCACGTTCCCTGCGGTCCTCTGACAAAGACCTGCTGGACACCCCCCGCACCAGGTTGCGGACTTTCGGGGACAGGGCTTTCTCTGCCAATGCTCCCACACTCTGGAACAGTCTACCACTCCACGTCCGCTCTGCCCCATCCCTGTCCATGTTCAAAAACCATCTCAAAACATTTCTTTTCACTTCCTTTGACCCCTAACCCCCCCATCCCTATTTGTTAAGCGACCTTGGGTACCATGAAAGGCGCTATATAAGTCCAAGTTATACTACCAAGTATACTCACAAGAAGAGAGCAACAGACATTATAAGAAGAAAGTGTGGGATGACTTGCAACAAAAGGCCCTGGGTTTATCACAGTTTGGATTTTTTAAAGATTTTTGAAATGTGTTCTCTCTCCTCAAATGATCTTTTTGTTTCAAAAGGAGCTTCTTGGTTCACTGATGAGCTAAGTGGGCCTGCAGTAAGCTGAAAGCTGAAAGCCCCAAGAAAACAACGTCTTAGTCTCGCTTTGCCAGACCCTCCTCCAAAGCGCGCTGAAGGAGAGTCTGGCTACTCCACATAGCATTCGGGGATGGGAGGAAAAGTGCTCTGGTTTAATGACATTTCTTTAAACCAATCAGAATCGCCATGGGTGGTGCTAAACTCCGCACAGAGCCGCTGCAAAATAGTCTTGCGAGAGAAAACTCAGGTTGGACAGATAGTCTAGCTAGCTGTCTCAATTTACCATGCAGAGATCTGAGGAGCATTCAACAATAGTCCTCATAAATCCACCGAATTTTAAATTCCAACACAAATAAAGCAGAAGGAAGCGGAAAATACATGCATTCGGCGGAATTTCCTGCAACACCGGAAGTGGAACGCGAAGGATATAGACTAGTAACATCTTATCATCTGTTTTTGAGACTAAAAGCATCCAGCCTACTTTAAGGAAATAAAGCAGAGACTACTGTCCCTTTCCCCCCTGACTCTGTACTGGCAGCAACATAACATCCATGTATCCACTAGTGATATTTGTGTCTTCATACAGAGCTGTGAAAGCTCAGACTCATATCTACATGACATTCCATACTGTGCATGGATCTCCCACTTGTGAGGCTCCTGTTAACAAGAATTAACCCTGAGGCACCCTTAGGTCCCAGCTGACAAAAATGCCACATTACTGTTAAAGGGTCAGGACTTTTTCCTGGAAGAAGCTGAGTGCAAGATAGAGTATGCTGATCACCTCAAACTGTGGCAACTGGGTGTGTAAATAGCTGAGTGTTTCTAACATACATCTTGTCTATGTACGTAAAAGAATGTAGTAGAAATTGTTAATTTCTGACATGTTTAAACTAAGAGCTCATCTGTCCCACAGATCTAGTCTGACCTAGTTTGCATTTAGTTCATAAGCTGTGAAATGATGTCAAGGCTATTAAAACATTTGACTAGTTTATATTAACTCTAGGAGGTATTTCATTTCAAAGGCCCTTCTACTGTGCATGTCGGCTCCCTGGCATAGTTTGTTGTGACACTTAAATGGAACAGAGCCATGATTGATGTTAGTTGTTACATTAGTTCCCTTTTCTGCTTTGACAACTGAAAATCCCTGCGGTGAAAAAAGGCCTGTAAATATGTGTTCACGTTTACTTTTAAGTGAAACTGAAAGACTTCACAAGAAATCTTAAAATGTAAGGCTGTATGCTCACAATCATGTAAATCTGCAGAGAAATCTTGCGTAGTGACAAAACGGGCAACCTGCTCGCTTCTTACTTAAAACCAGTGACCGTGTTTTGGTTTCTTTATCTCTGGTACATGCTCAATTAAGTTAAGAAAAATCTCGTAGTTTGAAGTTTTTTATGCAACTTTAGGCATTTTCTAAGTAGTGTGAAAAAGAAGAACAAACCTGTCTGACAGGAATTAACTCTCTGCCTTTTTGAACAATTCCTCTTGTCAAAGTTGATCAGCAGGAAATTCCTGAACATCAGTCAGTCTCCAGTTCTCATATCAGTATGTGGTCCTGGCTCTAATTAAGTCAGGTTGGATGCCTGAAGGTGTCTCAAAAGAAGACGCGTTTTCATTTTTGTCCCCAGTAGAGATAAGCTGTGAATCTTGTATTGCTGCTCGAGTCAAGAGTAGGTGAAGTGTAATTTCTGAATATTTTGCTCTTGGAAGGGGAACAAGACAGGGCTCACCTCTTTCTCCTTTGTTGTTTTGTTTAGCCATAGAGCCTTTGGCAACAGCCATAAGGGGGGAGACTAACTTCCCAGGTGTTATGGTAGGAGGTGTAGTGCACACACTTATGCTTTATGCGGATGATATATTAGTTTTTGTGTCCGAACTTAGCAGCTCAATACCCTGTCTACTCAGGATCATAAACTCTTTCTCGAAATTTTCAGGTTAGAGGGTAAATTGGTCCAAGACAGCTCAGTGCCCCTTAACAGCCTTTGCATTTCAGTGGCCAAAGCAAGGTATCGTATATCTTATTCCCTCCCCAGTTAAAAGTTCATTTGGATCCATTATTTCTCTGTCACTCACGCGTCTCTCTCTCTCACACCCACACACACACAGATACACACACACACACACACATACACACACACATCACGAAAGGTTGGTATCTCGTGAACACCATTACACAATCACACATTAAAAAGTGCTATAAAAATATTTTATATTCTGAATACAATGTTGTCAGTGTGTTAATGTTGGAGTCCCAACCCGACTCGTAGCAAACAAGCGATTGCGCCTGCTTTAGAAAGTTAACTAGTCGCAAGTTTGCGGTAAAATGCAGTTGGGTTGTCGAGGTCAAAACACTATATGTAGCAGCTGTGAATCAAATAAACTTATTATAAATAATGTTATGTCATTTTTTTACTCTTACACTGAACATACGTGTGTTGAGGATGAGGACCAGCCTGAACCGGAGGTATCAGTCTGAAACTGTAACTAAGAGAGCTGCACAGTCAGACCAGTGTAATTAGTTATGTTATTAATTTGTTTACAATATTTTCAGGCTTCAACCAGTGCTTCTCAAGCAAAAAGAGATAGATTCGTTAGGCACTGAAGAAAGAGTAGGAGAGGAGGACAGCATCCTGCATCTTCGCCATCTGTTAGTGGGGATTTTTGGATCCAGTTCTTCAGCCCCAAAGGCACCACAATGTTTAGATAAGTTGTTGTTGTTGTTGAAATATGGAAAAGGTCATGGGGCTTCTGGGTATTATTCTATGCTTATGCAGAACCTGGGGGATGGAGCCTGGACAGCCCTCAAAAAGACATGGGAAAGGGATCTGAGTATTACACTGGATGATGAGGAGTGGGATAGAATCTGTAGCAATATTAAAACTATGTCACGCAATGTGAGGGTGCGCCTCATTCAGTTCAAGTTTATGCATCACTTCTATTGGACTCCCTCCAGATTGTTTAGAATTGATCTGAAAGACGCACCAAATTGTTGGAAATGTAAGACAGAGGATGGCTAATTACTTAATGTCTTATGGTCCTGTGATAAGGTCTAGGAAATTTGGACCGATAATAACCCATGATAACCTATGTCGGATTGCAGGAACCAATGTTCCATTCAGCCCAAGATTATTTGTTCTGGGAGGTGGTTCAATCCTAAACGGGATGGATAAGCACAAAAGAAGCTGGGTGATTTTACACTGTAGATGGAGGAGAAAGTGAATTCTCAGAATAAGTGGCTGGACCATATTTATAATTCAGTACTGATAAATTATGTCTCGACTGGAAGTCTCCCAACCAGGAATGTTAGCAATTGCTATAGTGGGAGCTAATGGAGCTCCAATTTAAAAAAAAACCAACAAATCAACGGATAACATTTCAATAAGATAAAAAAAAAAAAGTTAATTCATTCAATTTTTATGTAAAACACCTGGGTGTTCCAAAGTTAGGTGCATAATGAATGATGCACGTGATTGCAATAGTCACCAGTGATGGCTAACATTTATTTCCGTTCTGGTCCAAAAATCATAATTCAATTCAATTCAATTTTATTTATAGTATCAAATCATAACAAGAGTTATCTCGAGACACTTCACAGATAGAGTAGGTCTAGACCACACTCTATAATTTACAAAGCCCCAACAACTCCAATAGTTCCCCCAAGAGCAAGCATTAGCAGTGGCTATTGCGACAGTGGCGAGGAAAAACTCCCTTTTAGGAAGAAACCTCGGCAGACCCAGACTCTTGGTGGGCGGTATATGACGGTTGGGGTTATGACGGTACGGGATGTAGCGTGGCACAGCAGAGCATGGGTGGACGCGGTGGACGCAGCAGGACGTAGCCGGACATTGCAGGGAATCGCAGAGCGTAGCAGGGTGTAGCAGGTCCATAGCCACAGCTGCACCCAAGACCCAGGTCTTGGTGTCACCCTAATCCGAGGCGATGTTCTGGGCGAAGAAGAAACATAAGGACTCCGGGGAGTAAACTCCCCAGAGCTAGGTTAGACAGCTTAACGCTAACAGCTTATTTCAAAGATATCAGTTAAAGGTTGTGGGATGTGATTTTTTTTAATGAAGATTTGCAATCCTTAACCTCATCCTTAGACTCATTAATCGGCTGTATTATGTTGTGAAGTCTCACAGTTTGAGAAACTGGTTCATTCTGGTTTGACTTTCTTTGTTGTGGTGTCAAAGGTTACAGGCTATAGTGTACATGAGTAAGAGACGTTAATAACTGTCACTTGTCACCAAGCTGCCACCACTTATCTTTCAACAACAACACATTACTGAATATGAGTTCTATTTCATCAATCTAAACTGAAAAATTGCAGGAAACAAGAAAAGAATACATACAGAATCATGTGACGTCTCATTGTTACAGTGAAATGTGTGCCTACAATCAATTCATTTTAATGGAATTTCAGCAATAAGTGAATCCTTCCTTTGCGTGGAATTCAGTAATTCTAAACTTTGCTATGCAGATTTGCGATGTTGACCAACTGCAAACTGTATCAGCAGTGCTCCTGACCTTTGAGAGAGAGTCCAGACTGGAGGAGGCTACATGTATAGCTATTTTTGACATGTGACAGTAGGAAAAGCATAAATAATGAATTTAATGATGGCTAAATTCTATTAAATTCTTCTGTTTCAGGGTCCTGGTGCTGTGCATGCTGGTTCACTGAAACACTGCCATGACTAACACCTGTGGCTTTTCCTACTATGACAAGTCAAAAAGCCCTTTTGTATTACAGAGGCTGTGTTATACCATTACATTTGTTATGACCATGCACTCCTATAGGACTTTAACACAGCCTGCAAGTCTTTCAATTACACCAGAGAACTAGTATGAACGGTAATCCAAAAACGTCATTGAGCATCAAGGCCTGTGGTCTGAGAGTGGCCTTGTGATCTTTCTTACATAACAGGGACCCTCCCTCACCCCTGTACACACACACACACACACACACACACACAGAGAAAACAGTCCTTGAGTCAGGGCCAGTGTTGGAAAGCAGAGCGGCTGAGAAAGCGGCTGGTTGCCCCCAGTGATTATGGTGGAGAAAAGACCCCACCCACCGTCCCGCTTTGCTCAGAAAACAGGCCCGTTGTTGGACGCAGGACTTAAACAAAGACGACCCTGTCCCTCTCTTGTTGCTCACCCTACTCTCTATCTCTGTATCCAAACTTTGATTTCGTTTGTGGTCGGCCAACAGGTATCTCTAACCCAAAGGTTACCTGAACCACTCCCTCTGTCACTCCTTCCATCCATCCCTCCATCCTCAGCCCCTCTCCTCCCGGTACTTCCTAAATAATCCTAAGGACAAAGAATTGGCTGATTAGTGAAACTTTATATGGTGGGAGTAGTTTGATGGGATCAAAGGGAATTTGGTTTGTCTAAACAAAACCTGGGGTTAAAAAGCCATGACCTACCTGACCTGAACTGCCAGGGAAAATGTGTTCTTTTATCCTGAGACAAAATTTTGAGCTGCAGTTTTATTCTAAATATTCAAATTCTGCATCCAAAAGAACACAGAGAACTCAGTCGAAAAACACTTGATAGATGGCTCAGGGTTGAAAAGTATTTGTCTTTAAAGCTGCTTTAGGGAGTTCTAGTCATACATTTACAAAAAGGTACAAAGCAGTAAGTCAGTTAAAGAATACAAAGGGCGGTTCATGTAAATAAAGTGTTTTTTCCTCTCTTACTCCATCAGGATGGCATTATCTCTGTCAAGGACATCGACTTGGTGATGTCAGAGGGACTAGGAATGCGTTACGCCTTCTTAGGTCCCATGGAAACGATGCACCTCAATGCACCTGCAGGTACTGTTCCCTTTTTGGACATTTTGCTAACGTAAACAGAAGGTCACCACCAAAAAAAAACTACTGCTTAGAGCTTTTGTTTTGGGCAAAGATTTGAGAGACAGAAAGGTAAAAATAATAAAGAAAGATGGTCACAATGGTTTTAATGCAGTTCATCAGGTTTTAGATCAATCTTGTTTGGGTTTCTATTTCACTTTTCGGTACAATAAAAATGCCCCAGAATGGGGTTTCAAGATACTCTGGATACTGGATTTGATGTGTTCAAGTGGGAGTCATTGTTCAGTTTATTGGTGATACCATCACATTTTTCATTACAAGTTTTACTTAAAAAGAAGAATTTAAAAACTTTGTTCAGTAAAAGTACAAAGTCATTCTTACTGAAATTTCTGAAAATATTTCGTATATGCACGTAACACAAAAAGAATGAGAGAGTAGATACTTAAACTGACTGGGAAAAGTATAGGAGTAGTTTATTTACCACAATTACAAGCGTTCAGTTTCTATCCCAGCACTCAAGCAGAAGCTAGAAACTGTAACAGATGTGATTTATTTTGTTGAAAATAAATAGATACCTGAGTCAAAACAAACCAAAGTTATTTGCTCAAAAATATTCTGACAGTAATGACAGAATCACAAAGAGCTTTGTGAGTCAACAGTGATATACGTAGCTCCCATGTCTCAGCACAACATACATGTACTGTACCACACTGTGTGTCAGAGACTGAGTGAGAGTGAACCCTCAGGGAGATGGAGAATATCAAAGGCTAGTGTGAAACCCAGAGAGAAACCATGCCTGTGTACACACACACACACACACACACACACACACACAGAAAACAGAAAAAAGGACACTTTGGCAGAACAAAGCAGCCTTTTGATGGGTAGCGATGAATGCACTCCCTCACACCAGTAATCCAAAACTCACAGAGCCCACATCACGGCCTTCAAACCAGTTGCCAACTCTAACCATAGTTACAGTCCTAGAGCTTTCTTTCTACTGCTCAGGAAACAGTAGTATGATGTTCACAAAAGATTGTTAAGACCTACTCCTGTTGTTACTTCCCGTCCTTAAATCATTCCAATCAGATACTAGAGCACTCCGGCTCTCTGTCTCTGTCTCTCTTTCTACTCTGCCTGAATGACTCGGCTTTTGTAAAACCATGTACCTGCACAGGAGAGCATTATCCTTTTTAAAGGAACCTACTGCCTGTAGTCTCGGAGGAGGATGGAAGGAAGGACGCTCTGAAATGTTTGTAGCTTGCTCTTTTATGTAATCAGTTCGGATTCACAACAGCTACAACGGCAAAAAACATCAAAATGTCTGACAAAACTTTTCAAAACACTCTCTGCAGGTGGCTGCGTTGGCTCAGTTGGTAGAGCAGGCGCACATATATGGAGGTGTATACCTCGATGCAGAAGGTCCGGGGTTCGAGTCCGACCTGGGACGATTTTCCTGCATGTCATCCCCCTCGCTCTCCCCTTTCATATCTATCTGTTCTTTCCATTAAAGGCTGAAATGCCCCAAAAAATCTTTAAAAAAAACAAACACTCCCTGCAGAATGATCCACTTCTCCGCTCTCCAACTGTATTCTCAGTATATTCCAAATACTTGCCATGAGCTCAGTAAGCTTAGTTAGTTTATATTTGTCATTTGCAACCAAAACGCAAAAATAGTTGCTCAGACAAAAGTACTGCAATTTGCACACTTTCTATCTATCGACATCTTGATTTACATCTATTTATCTATGTAAATACAGCCAACAATGCTAGCAACAAGTGTGCAAGTGTTAAAAATAGGGCTGTCAATCGATTAAAAAAAATGATCTAATTAATTACAGACTCTGTGATTAATTAATCGAAATTAATCGCATACATAATTAACGGTGCCTGAACCGATACTTTTTAAGAAAGTAAAAAAAGAAAACAAAGGGTACTAAACAACAGTTGGTGACATTAAAGAACGGCTTGTTTATTGCTAAGGCCATATGGTCAAAATTAAATGATTTAATAATAATGTATAACAATAACAATAACTTATTTCACTAGTAAATTGCTGTTGAACGACAAAAACAACCACCAAGGACATTTACAATAACTTCAAATGCACCACGAAGCTGTTTATCAGTTTCATTGAACGCACCCTCTGTGTTGTTTTTCAGTGTTGCCAAGTCCGCTTATTATAAGCGACTTTGGGCTTGTTTTTCTGTAAAGTCGCTTACAAATATTGGTAGTCACGGGTCGCGTTTTTTTTGGGCTTGTTTCTAAAGTGTAGTTGCTTATTTGGGCTTGTTCCTAGCTCCATAATAAGTTGTCAAGCAGATATTTTCTAAAGTAGGAGTTTGCCTTACCTGTTCCTTCTGTCCCTCCCCTTTCCCCATACACACAGGAGACAGCAAAGTTTTTTCCCACCCACATCCTGCTTCTAATTGGCTCTGACCCAGATGGCAACGAGTACTAGCCAATCAGAGGCAGAGCAGGGCAATCTGTTTTTTTCTGTTTAGGAAAATGTCAGTGAGTGATGAGAAAGATAATGGTGGTGTTATTCTAGGCTAAAGTGTTAAGAGTCTTAAGAAAAATGTTTTAGACCAAGCCTCATCCTCACATGTTTAAATGGTTTTGACTGGAATGGTTTTTAAACCAGTTTAGTTTAAGTCTTTTCTCACTCATTTGTTTAGCAGGAGCCACTTTATTGCTGCACACTAAGATTGTCAATAATTTCTCCTGTTTCTGGGTTATAGTTATTTAAAAATGGGATCTTCTGCAGTCCCTGCAATAATAAATAACGAATTTGTGAATTCAGGATGATATTTATTTGTGTGTGCAAATTTTAATTAGGCTATCAGAGGTTTACTGTGTATATAATGTACTTGGTACATCAGTCTATATTTGATATCCCATCAGTTTTCTAATGTTAAAAGGTGGTTTAACTAACTCTTGTGATCATTGTCCTGAAGCTCAGGGGGGAGAAAAATAAATAAACTACCGTGTGTAGCTACAGTTTTGCAAAACTGTGCACAGTTTACCAATCTGTCCACGTGGATGTAAATTGACAATCTGTACCCACAGTTTATTTTTCTCTTCCCGGAACCTAGGGGGGCTCCGTAGAAAAAGTCGCTTGTTTTGGGCTTGTTTTCACAGGCCTGGTTGCTTATTTGTCTCGCAAGATTTGGCAACACTGTTATTTTTCCGACGGCAGCTCGGCAGCTGCAGATTGTTACATCCCGCTGTTGAGTCACAGTCCTCTACAGTAAAACACAGTCAAATTTTACACCGTTCAGCGTTAGCTGTCAGCATTGTAACCGTGTTTAATCCAGCTACTCACTAGCGGTAGGCTAACGTTAGCTGCTGTCGAGTATAGTGTTAACTAGCTAGCGGTAGGCTAACGTTAGCTGCTGTCGAGTATAGTGTTAACTAGCGTCACATGCAGCGGTGTTTGTGTTGCCTATCGTCTGTTTCAGAGCATCAGAGAGAAGCGCAGACATATCAGTGGTACCAGATTTCGGTAGCCAGGGTTGGGATTTTTACAAGTTAATGATCCAGGCAGCACATTCTCATCTCCCTCCTTCATTTTACAGTCCAATGGTGGCTAGAACGGCTCCGGGTCAAACGTCAATATGGAATGGATTAATCTGCGTTAATCTGCGTTATTTTTTCAGCCCTAGTTAAAAACATACAGGTGGGATGCCCAGATAGCTCAGTTGGTAGAGCGGGCGCCCATATATAGAGGTTTACTCCTCGACGTGGAGCAAGTTCGACTCCGACCTGCGGCCCTTTGCTGCATGTCGTTCCCACTCTCTCTCCCCTTTCATGTCTTCAGCTGTCCTGTCAAAATAAAGGCTGAAAATGCCCAAACAGCAGAGAAGTGGCTAGTTTCTATGGATGTTTTTTGACACTTTTTAGCAGTCAAGCTGGCTGACCTTTGCAAACCATTGTAACCATTGTATCTCCAAGATGATTACAGCTGCTGTCACTGACAATGACGCAAGCTACATACTTTTCATTGCTACCTTTTCAAGGCATTTGAATTCAATTTTTGTGACTCAAAACATAGGTGGACTACAACCATTAAAAGCTAAACCGTTTACTAACTAAACAAGAGAAACAACAAAGTAAGTGAGGTGATAAACTGGTAATGCTACGTTCATTCATTCAATCATTGCCACATTCATATTAAGACAAACAGTATAATTACCACCAAGCATTTACATTTTTATTCTTTAGGTTTGATTTCACATTAAATCCATTGAATTGCTTTACAGCACAAAACAGGTCAGACATATTTAGTTTTTCGACAGCAAATTGAGGCTGTGTAATAAAACATGGTATGAGAAGTGAAGGGCCAATAATAAAAGTCAAAGCTGAAATCTGACTTTCCTTTCATTTTTAAACTCTACAGTCACATGATGGAGTTGTTTTGGGAAGCGCTTTGGAAGCCTGCCATTTACTTGAATCATCCATTGCAAAAACCCTGAATGTGTACCAGAGCGTGTGCTATTGCTGGGCCTGACCCATGGAATACAAACATTTAAGAAGACAGTCAGACAATGGCAGCAAAGGATGGCTTGAAATAAGACTTGTATCTTCCTCCCACACAAAGTCTATGCTAGGTTGAGGGTAGATGGTACTTATCACACTGCTCTGTCATGTATAATGTGCCCCACTAAGTTTGATGTAAACATTCAAAGTTCAGCTTCAGGACAAAACATAACAAACTTTATAATTGATAAGTTTTCTAGCTATATTGCTGTCACATATTTGGTCTAAATATTTTGTCTGAATAACTACAGTAAAAGAAAAGACTAAAGGTTTATGCAATATTTGTTTGTATACAAGTGCCACACTTTTAAAATCTTTGGTATGAAACTTTATTTTAATGTGACAGAACTATTTTTAAAGTGCACCTTCTGACCTGCCTTAAAGGCAGGATTAATAATGTTGAAAAGCTAGCAAGAGGATGCCCGGATAGCTCAGTTGGTAGAGTGGGTGCCCATATATAGAGGTTTACTCCTCGACCTGCGGCCCTTTGCTGCATGTCATTCCCCTCTCTCTCTCTTCCCTTTCATGTCTTCAGCGGTCCTGTCGAATAAAGACCTAAAAATGCCCCAAAAAATAAATAAAAATGAAAAGCTAGCAAGACTTGAAAGTAGCTCGTACACTAGAGGGGTAGAGTACGGGCAGCTGGGCAAGGAGGCATTTCATTGGTTCTTTCAAGCGGACCGCAAGGCAGTGATTGGTGGGTGTTTTTTCACAGGATTACAGCAGCTACAGATAACAGATCTTTATTGCTCCTTTTTCAGAGCCCATAGTTATTTATTGCTGTTGGGGTGTAAAGACCATTTCAAACAATATATTAAAAAGTGTATGTTGGAAATAGTTACCAACCCTGCCTTTTAATTAAACATTTGGTATAAAGTAGTTTGGGCACATCTTTCTTTTTTTATAGATTGCTCCACACTTGCTTTTTATTGCTTCAAAAATATAGTCCTCACCTGCTGTGTTTCTTATCACAGAAATGTCAACAAACCATACCGCTGACCCTCTTTATGAAATGTTTTGTCCAGGCATTGGTTGTTATGGGGACACGTGGTGCCTCATAGATCATTAGCTGTGTGTTGTTATTTTTTTTATGTCCAAATTAAGGGGCACAATCGATTATTTGATCCACAAATATTTGGTTGAAGGATGTTTAAATAAAGGTGCTACTGCATTTAAGCAAGTAATCAGCTATCAATTGCCCAGCCAGCCCATAACAGTAGCTGTTATCAGCTGCTAAGAATGTTCTTTATCTTAAAATAAAACCAGTTTCTTACAGAGATATCGAGATATCGAGTTTTAATACTGTGAAATTTGATTGTTGTCTTTTACTACTGTGTAAGCATTTTTATACTACAGTGTTAGATTACCCTTTTGACAGAGATGTTATTCTCTGTTTCCTGCCCAGGGACTACAGATTAAAATGATTTTATAGCTAACTGTGGTACTGCTACGGAGCTGTGCATTGTCCCTGTCAAATAAATAAATAAATAACTTCTATGATGCAGGACATCACTTTTATCATTATTTTTGTCATTATGTGATATCAAAGGTATTTTTACATTAATTGTAATTCATTTGCAGCTGATTGAATACAGCAAAGCTCCAACAGCAGAAGTTCTTTCCCCCCCCCCCTACTGTGTAGCTCATTAAGCCGAGGAAAACCAAAGCCCTCCTTTATTAATCTTTAACAGTTTATTTGGGCAGCACATAAATCATTTATCAGCCAAAGTGCCTGTTTCCTACATCACAAATAAATCATTAAAGATTAATCAATGCGAGTGATGAGAGAATAAATCTGAAGGAATCACACTGAAAGTTGACAAAGAAAGAAAAGACAGACAACAAAGCCTCAAAGAAGGGCCTGACAGGTTTTTATAAGGCATTTAACATTCACAGAGGAGTTCTCATTTCAGAGTGACTGACGACACCCAGAACAGTAAAATTTAATCAATATGTCTTGGTAGTTTTTCTCAGTGGTTCTCTGTGGAGTCAACAAATTCAAAAGACTGAGGCTGGTCAAAATATAAGAAATATTAACTACAGCTTTACTGTTTTATAATGTTTTCACTGTATAAGAAAACCATGACAGTGTGCCTTGGATACAATTATAACTTTGGCAGAAAATCCTGTTTTTTGACGGGACAAATACTATGCACGGTATTGGTGCTTTGCAATAAAACAAATCGATCACAGTTGTTAGAATCATTGCTTCTGTAGCTGTATTTTCATGTTTTAAATTCAGTGTAAGGCTGCAATTATATGGTAGTTCTGCAGATGTTCCAGAGAAAGGTGTTATGGGTATGCCAAAATGTGTTGTACAGCCCAGCGTGTCAATTTGTTTAACCAAGTTATGTCTGGAGGTGCAAAGCAGGGAAAAAAAATCTTATATCTGAAAGTGTAAGAAAAACAGTCATGTCAGTTACATGTTGCCCAGAGAAGCATGTTCCAGCCTTTAATTGAAAGTGCACACAACTTCAGTCACAACACGTTCGAATGCCATACATTTTACTATATATACTTTGAAGAAGCTTTTTGCCACTTTAAATTAAAAGTTCTATTCGATATTTTCATGCCTCCAACAGTTTGTCCACCTGCCGGGAACCCTTAATAGGTGAGGACAGCTTCTGTTTGCCCTGAGCACTATGACAATGTTTTCCTGGAGTGGAGCAGAATTTTTCATTTTAAGAGCAAGAAACTTCGGGTCTATGAAGCATGTGTTATGATGCATATGTGAACCAACTGCTGTAAGATTTGTGTTATTTTGCCCATGTTCCCTCCTTCTGATCAGCTGTCCTCCCACAGGATTGGAAGACTATATGAAACGGTATGGAGAGGGCATTAGGAGAATCCTGACCTCCTTTGGGCCTGTACCAGACTTATCCAGCGGGGAGGGAGCCAAGAGCATCGTAAATGTAAGTATGGATGATACTTTTACTGAAACTTCACAGAAGCCAACTGTGTGTAAAATGTCACAGTTTTCATTTGTCTTGATCAAAGGAATTTTAATCAAAACAGATATTAATAAACAAATGTTTATTTATGGTGTCTTTAGTTCTGCATGCCCAAAAGTAAAAAAGTTCCTTCACACCCCGGCGCCAAATTGCTCTCTCTTAGTAGGCATTACTTAGTCACATGCTATCACAGGCTGTTAAAATGTTAGCCACAGAAGGTCACTATATGAGGAAACCCTGAGCTGGTGCAATAAATAGCTTAAGGTCAACTAGTTTAGAGAGCACTAGCAATCAATCTTGTTTTCTGCTGCTTTTTGCCTCGCTTAGAGACCTAAGCCAGTACACGAGTTTGGACATTCACTTTGAATATTGCCTTTGCATGTTAATGAAAGTTGTATTCATACAGATTCACACTTAGGAGCATTATTTCTACTGCTTCTAAAGGTACGACAGCAGAGATGCATGTAAGAACATAAAATCACACCAAATTAACGTTGGCCTTATTAAGTTTTAAAGGAATACTCTGCTGAAAACCAATGATTTGAATATTAAACACTCACTGCCTTTTAGGTTTTAGATTCTATGGTATTGCCAGACTTTTCTTTTCATCTGTCAACAATGAGCTTCACCAAGAAGGCCAAACATATCAAGGTTAAAACAAACCACCCACCAACTCCACCCCAATGCAAAGGAATCCCAAAAAAACAGTAGGAGTCCGACGAGAAGCTTTACACAAGCATAGCCAACTGTTTCCTAGAACACAATCAGGAAGTCTCTGTGCTGCCTATTTTAGAGCTAGCTCATGCTAAATGCATGTTATCCAGTGTGTAATCAATCAGATGTGTTTACAGCAGCGAAGTCGTGGTTCGCCAGTTATCTGGCTAACATACTAATATTATCCAAACACAAACCGTTTTGGAAGGATCAGTTTGTTTTCCAGTTCCTGAGGAACTCCAATATGGCCGTCAGAGAATGGTCACATCACCTGAAAGCCTTATATTATTTGCTTTTTTCTCACAAATGTTTCCTTACCTGCTGTCCACAGGAGATGTGTGAGCTGATCCCCAGCGACCCACAGCATCTGTTGGCCCGGATTGAGAGGCGGGACCAGCTCCTAATGGGTCTGGCCAAGCTGAAGAAGGAGCACTAAAATCAGCATGCAGGGCCAAAAGTCAAGAGCACTTTTAATTATGACTAAAAAGAAAATCTGTGAAATTTGGTAGACAGATAGGAATTATGCAAAAAAGATAACAATATAACAATTTAAATGATAAGAATATCTTGGGAGTGACGTTCAGTGACACTGAACATTTGTGCTCTCAAAGTGCCTTTCATGGAGTTCTTGGACATCATAAAAGAACTGTAGCTTGCTACCCATAAGGAAGCAGGGATTCAATTTCAAACATGTTTTTTCAAACTTTACAGTATTAAATCTGTTTGTCTTCAACTTGATCTCAAAACTAACATTGTGATAATAAAGGGACTGAATTAAAAGCAATGACCACTACACACCACATAATGTTCTCCCAGGTGAATAAATTATGTGAAAATGTGATTAATGAAAACAATGAAATCAAACATGTATGTATTTTTTTTATATTAACATGTTTTATCCTATTCCTAAGGACAAATAAAACCATGAATCAAACATTGAATATGTCGCATGAGGTCTGGAGTGGTCTCCGTTCCCTCCAGCAAAACCAATGGATGATGTGCGTAGCATTGACTGGTCACTGATAAGGTCCTGAATCCCAGGAACAATGTATGGAAACATGTCACGAGTGCTGTGCTACCCTCACTCGCTGTGACATTTCATTCCACAGTCATATCAGGCCAGAGTGACTATCACATGATCGTACTCTGTGAACTTCATCATCGAATGTGCACTATACAAAAATATAAACATGTATATATGTCATAGACAGTACATATAAATTAGAGGTTTGATAAAATGTGTCTATATATGTGCACATATTCTAAATATTTTGTGTTAAACAGTCAGTTTCACCGTAACACCTTTAGTAGGTGTCCTATATCACTTTTTAATGAACACCATGCAGCCAATCAGAATGATATATTCACCCAGACAACAACAAATCATCATTGCTAATAGTTTTAAATGAGCATTCATTAATTATGGTGAAGTATTATTTTTTATGACCCATTCTTTGACGGTTATGTAAATTGATTATGTAATAATCACTTTAGGCCTTCAACAATGATAAATGAAAATTAAAATGTATTTTTATTTATTTACATATAATTTTTTGTCAAAGCTATAGGGAGCCAGTGGAGAGGGGCTCTGGAGCTGCAGGTTCCAGACCCCTGACACAGACCATGGTATAATATAATATATATGACTCTGAAATGAGCCATTCTGCTAATGAGTACTTTTACTCTTGGTACTTTAAGAATATTTGAATTTATTGAATTAAGTGAAATTTTGAACATTTTACTTTTACTTGTAAAAGAGTATATCCTGTGGATGCTGCTACTTTTATTCATAAAAGATCTGAGTACTTCTTCCACTACTGACTGTACCTAAATTTAAAAACTGTAGCTCTTATGCTCCACCACTGGCGGTTTAACCCAATGAGATGTATAATTTTTCTTATGAATATTCATACAATTTAAAACGTATATCTGCTGTTTATGAAACTGTCTTGTCATCATGCACAACACAAAAAGAGAAAGTAGGCCTTGATGTCTCTTGGGTGTCTGGCTGGCCGCACCCCTCCCCTCCCCTCTCCTCCCCTCCCCTCCCCTCTCCTCCCTGTCTACAGGAGGGACGATGAAAACCCTCTGAAGACTCAGGTGCGTCTCACACTCAGCTGGAAGACGGGGCGAGACAAACGTCCCCAAACGAGCTAAACTCTGATTCTGTTGGAACGCGAGGAACAACTTTCTTCGTATCCCAAAAATAATTAAGGATTAATTGATTTTCTCTTTATGGAAACTTATTGATTGATTTTTGTATAACCCCCAAAGAGACAGGTGAGTTATTGGTTTAGGTTTGTGAACTCGTTGCACTTTGCCCTTATTTCTTTTTTTTAATTCTTAAATAAAAGGATGCTGAAAACAACAACAACAATAGGCTACTACTACTACTACTTATAATATTAATAATAATAATATAAGTTATAATGTCGGTCCTTATATAGCGTTATGTAGGCCTATATTTGATTCGCAAATAATGGGCGTATTTTACACTTTCTTTCTAAAGACTGTATTGTAGGCTACATTTATTGAAAGTAAAATCCCATTCATTGTGCGCAAATTGCCTTTTAATAATCAAACGCGGAGAGTAGGCCTACTGCTCTTATTTCGATTTTCTTTTATATCATCAGGGAGTGCCATCGTTATTTCATTGTGTTGTCTTGCACATCAGTATGACAATAAGAAAAGATTAGAAGACAATATCGTTCAAGATAAGGAAAAGAGACAGGGTTAATGGAAACCAAAGACGCTGGCCCTCCTCTTTTGCGATTTAATCCTGCCCAAGACACCACATCACCTTCATTTCTTACCACTAGCCTACTTTAGCAATTTCACCTCTGTACTTCAAAAATAAATCACTGCCATGAAGTACAAACAGGTACAAGAAAAAAAAGAAAAAAGTAAAGCTCCTTTGAAAGTAGGCTACATCACAATTTAATACTATTTAAAGTGATAATCGTGTTCATAATGAACAAATAATATTAGCAGTGGTGATACAGAGTAGAATATGTTGACGTCTCTGTGGGGTATAACAGGGACAGTAGTGAAATTCCCCTGCACTTTCTGACTTGGGTGCAAAAGTGCTCTATAAAATGACAAATGATACATTTTCCATGTTGCCCGTATCATTATCTGGCTGCTATAAAATGAACGCACTGGGCTTATAGGCTTAATAAAGTTTGTCACACTGACCTTTTTGTCTCTGTAGTGTCGCATCTATCTATCTATCAGCTGTAGGCCAAAAACAAGTCTACCTTCAGACAGTTAGAGGTTCTGTGAGAAATGCTCAGATGTTCTTTATCAGCACAAGGACCTTCAGACAGTTAGAGGTTCTGTGAGAAATGCTCAGATGTTCTTTATCAGCACAAGGAATTTTAGGTTTTCTAGGCTGTTAACCTTCTGCTGAATTCCTTCCTTCTACAGGTTGTCTGAGCTTCTAGAGTCCTCTTCGCCACGATGAGTTGGGCTGCGCTCTATACTCAGCTGGGCGGCGTCAACAAACACTCCACTAGTCTAGGAAAGATTTGGCTTTCCGTCCTTTTCATCTTCCGTATCACTATACTGGTTCTGGCTGCTGAGAGCGTCTGGGGGGACGAGCAGTCAGACTTCACATGCAACACGCAGCAGCCTGGCTGCAAAAACGTCTGCTATGACCACTTCTTTCCCGTGTCGCACATCCGCTTGTGGTGCCTGCAGCTAATCTTTGTGTCCACACCGGCCCTGCTGGTGGCCATGCACGTCGCCTACAGGAATCGTGGGGATAAGAGGGTCATGCTGGCCTCCAACGGCAACGAGAAGATGACGGAGAATGACCTGAAGACACTGAAGAGGAGGCGTCTGCCAATCACAGGCCCACTGTGGTGGACCTACACCTGCAGCTTGTTCTTCCGCCTCATCTTTGAAGGTGGCTTCATGTATGCACTGTACTTTGTCTACGACGGCTTTCAGATGCCCCGGCTGGTGAAGTGCGAGCAGTGGCCTTGCCCCAACAAGGTGGACTGCTTCATCTCCAGGCCAACAGAGAAGACCATCTTCACCATATTCATGGTGTCCTCATCGGCCATCTGCATGGTGCTGAACGTGGCCGAGCTGTGCTACCTCATCGCCAAGGCGCTCATTAGGTGCTCTGCCAGGTCAAACAAGAGGAACCTCTCTTACAGCCACGCAGACAGCGTGACAAGGGATAATGCCCATCTGCAGAACAAGAAGAATGAGATGCTGTTGTCTTCCACCACAGATTCGACCAGCAACAAGATGTGTTGAAGGACAGCCACCAGTTGTCGGTGTTCCTAGAGAAGAAGGAAAAGCATAAACTGTAAATCCAACCACCTATAATGGTCACAGTTTGTAGCAGATTCTGGCTGTAGGCTATCATATGCATATTTGTTCTATATTTTCCTACATGTGGCCTCAAATCTGCCCCTAAAGGCAGTCAGATGTTTTTGCCTGATCAACGCATTCTCATGAACAGGTTTGTATGATATCGTACGAAAACTTATGCAAACCAATTCATATAATATCCTACGAAATTGACAAGTTAAGTTCAGCGGCCTTTCCTGTTAAATTTAGCTGAAAAAGGGTTACTGTCAGCCGGGTACCATTCAGTGCAGTTGCGACGTTGCAGTTGAGTTTAGCCGACAAAGGTTGATCATCATGCAACGTCAACAGTTACGTTTAGGCACTAGTTAAAATTAGAAAAATTGTGTTTTGGATTAAAACACCGGCCCCCTTAATTAGTACTCCTGGTGCATGACAAGCGTTTCCTGGGTGAAAGTCTTGTGTTTTCCCCGACACGAACTCCGCTCCCCCGCTTGAAAGCGCTGCGTTTTTTGTGTTTTACAGTGCATTACTTTTCGCAGCTATATGTAGGCCTACAAATGGTTCATGAGAACAGCCTGTCCTTGTACAAAGAAAAATCTAAAGTAGGCTATGGATAATTTTACATCTGGTAGAATTCCCACCAGTGAGTGTTACTTAAAGAGTATGTTTCTGGTGGCGTTTTTCATACAAAATAGTGTTTTTGTATCTGTGGATCATCCATATTACCTTTTCACAGAGTGGATGGTCAATAGTTAGATGGAGGGTTTTCATTTTTTGTTCACAGTTTGAGGTTGCTTGAATGCTTTGAACCAGAGAAGAATGAGTCTACACTGACATCTAGTGGTTTTAAGTGGAACCTCTAGGAGCACAATCACCTTCCTCTTAGCCTGAAGAATTTGTTTGGTGTTGAAGAAGAGAAAGGAGAACAAACTAAATCATGAAAAGTGAAGCAAAAAAAGTGCCTTTGTCATTACGTTTCTTAGTGACTACTTTACAAGAGCTGAGATTTGACTTTAAATGTGGTTGATTTTAAATGTGTTTTACAGTTATTGATAAAAGCAGATGAGTTTTTATGATCCTGCTGTGTTGAATCAAGTGACTGTAGCATGAAATTAAGTTTAAAAATCCATAGTTGAATAGCTTTCTATAAATGATGCTAGAGTTTTGACATGTTTGTGTTTATATTTACTGAGAAGTGTGTTGCACAAGATTATGCTGATAGACTTTAATATAACATAATGAAATCTTACTTACCACACCACAGTGGTTTAGAAGATCTGATGCTCTTTGCTGTTCAATCAAATCACAATGTCTTTTGTCTTTTACTTGAACTGAAAGTATTTGAAGTGTTGGGAATGTGGCAAAAATATGTATGTTTGGAGAGTCAAATGTGTTTTAAGCAATATGTTTTTATTCTGCAGTCAGCAAGTGCTAGAAACCTCCCCAACTAATCCTATTGCTTAATTAAACTGGTTCTCAAAGTCTAAAAAAAGAGGCAGAAAAATATGATTTTGTAGAAATATTAATTCAGAAACACTGAGTAGTGTTGAAACATACAGAACATTATTTTTGATTCCAGTCAAGATGCTTGACTAGAAAAATACCAAATCTGTCAGACTTTTAGTGATTTCTAGATATGAATCAATTAATATTTGACTCAATGTGTTTGCATTTTGTAACACTTGTTTTTGCCCCCCTGGAGATGTTTTTACCCTACAAGAATTTATTTCAAAAAGCAGGATTGTCAAGTTAGACAGACAACTAAAAAACGTGTTAGGAGTTTGTTTCTGAAGGACCTTGGTTATTATCATCAGCCGATTCCTAAACTTTCAAGTTACGTCAATGCTCTTAATCATATTAATCCTGCTTTTTGAAACATCGTCCAGAAGTTGTCCTGTTCAGCCCAGACCTGGTATGTTATTTGGACTTGTGTTGTTGTTGCAGTGTGTACTGACCCCAGCTGGCTGTATCAACTTTCAGCATGTGCCTTATTTTAGCCATCACACTAATCACTGCTCGCCCTCTTAACTTTAGGAACTACTGGCCGATCTCAATTTGAAAATGTCTTTGTCCTCCCTCCCATCCAGGAATAACTGAGTTGGATTAGTTACATCTGTGTTGTTAAAAATAATAAATCAGCTTCTGTGAATTGAGTGATTAGGAGAGATTGAAAAATGGTATGTGAGGCAATTTAGACAGTAAACTCTAAAAAGAAAGTCTTGAAGTCACATACATTTACATTATATAACTGAAGCAGTTCTGTGGAGTTACAGCATGAAGTGAACTGACATTTTTTAAGTGGGCCACAATATTGTTGACCAAAGATCCAAAGTCATGCATCTTCACAGACAAAGTAATCTGTATGCAGATTTAAGAACAATATTTGTGATTGTTTTGTATATCTGCTCTGCATTGACCTTTGACCTCTTGCTTTCTGTAACAGCCGAATGACATTTTGATGCAACATTTGTCATAGCAACTATGTGTTTTTAAGGGACCAACCTGATCATTCCAGTCCCAAGATTTTTTAAACATTTTTCTATTCAGATTTCTTCCACAATCTAGTTTTAGTAGGATGCTTTCAACAGCAAACAACATACTAATGAACAAACAGCTTTCTGAGCAAGAAATTAAGATATTAAATTTGTTGTACTTGTGTTTTGTACCTGAGATGTTTTTATCACACCCGCACTTTGATCCTTGAAGTCTTTTTGCTTTGTGAGACCTTTTTTTTCATAAATCAGTAAAAACAAAAGTGTGTGGTTCTTTGTTTTGTGTAGATACAGTATGTCTGTTAGTGTTTCACACTCATTGCCTCATATAATGCCATGCCTTCCTGCAGCTACCCATTTCGGGGGTGGTTTTTTTTCTGTTCTTTTTTTTTTCTGGGTGATGCCCTAAAATATTAGTCTGCTCAGAGAATATGTATTATGCTCACTTTGTCGTTTTTTCTCACAAAGATCAGCATATATCAGGTTTTCATGAATCTCTCAATGTAAGGTTCTATTTGGACAGAGAGTTCAGTGTGTCTATAGGGTCAGCCTGAGTTTAATAGTGACCCTATATGTTCTTTCTTTATTCTTTATTTCAGACCCAGGGGGATCCATATCATGTCCACCTATGACCAATCAATGGCGCCTTTTCTCTTAAATTATAGTAGCTATTACTGTTTTTTAAATTGACTATTTCTGGAGTTTAAGGGGATTGGGGCAGACTTTCGGGACGGTTTTCTAGTGGTTTTCCCGGGATACTTTGGAGAAGTTCAGCGCATGTACAGGTTTTGGATAAGTTGCGCGAAAGTTTTGGAAAAGGTTTTGGGGCACATTTTCGGCAATACAACTTTTGCGCACATTTCTGACAGGTTTTGGGGAGGTTGGCAGGGGCGTGGTGTGACACCGGACAGGCTGATGACTCTGTGGATTCACTCATGCATGGTCACACAATGTGACAGTCCAGACATGGCTGGAAACGGGAGGCAGCTCCGTTTAACCGAGCCCCATCTCCGACTCCAAGCCGCCTCCAAAAACTAACAACAACAAAAGGAAAACTTTGCCTTGCGCAAGTTAACGGGCCCGGGACAGACAGCGCGACAGGCAGATTGAAGACGTTTATGCATGAATGAGTTTGAGAGGCAGCATTTAAAAAAAAAAAAAAAAAGTTTGTTGGGTTGACAGAGAGGCGACAGGTTGCGAGTTTGGGATCAGGGAGACAGAGGGAGGGTCGCTGCAGCCGCGGGAGGTCTACACGCTTTTCAACGCACTCAAATGATGGCACCAATGAGGGCAGATGGATTTGCTTTTCGTATTTAAGTATGACATCTCCGGTCTAAAGGTATGACGGATAAACACTGCTGTGAATGCTTTCCTGTGCTTAACTGGGAGTAAAGTGAGATCAAGTAAATGAAGAATGCCATCAGGTAATTAAGAGTTGCTTCAGTTTTACCAAACAAGAGGAGTGAAACAAAAAGCCTGACAAGGCTTAAAGGGAGTCTGGGGACTCTGGCACAGTCTATATTGTCAGCCTGGCAGGTATGGCTTTGTATTTGAACCTGGCTCTGTCTGTTACATTCATCACCAGCCGACAGAAATGCCACAAATACCTGTACAACTGAGAGAAATGTATTCAACGTTTGCCACTAATAATGAAGTCATCACAAGGTCAAATGATACACGACATTCTGACTCTCTCTGGGTTTAATTGCTGCTGTATCCCCAATACTTACACCACTTATTATACTACATATTACCTTTATTTATATCAGGTATTTCAGATGCAAACGTTATTTAGTTTTTTTTTAGAAAATTATACTATTTTTGATCTTCAGCTGGTCCTAAACTTTCTTTAAAAACAACCAAAAGTGTTATTGCTATAATCTGGATACATTGGAATTATTGATCAAAGCATGCACAGGAGTTTTTATGTGTTTGATTCACTAGTTTTGATCAACTAACTTCATTCAAAGTCTCAAAGAAAGGAAATTCATTATTGTTTGACTAATGTTTTTTCTCTTCCAGGTGTCATACATATTGTGAACCCTAGTCGATGGATTTATTACCTTTAATACAAGAATATTTTAGTAAGTTTCTCCTTGCCCTGTGTTTCTTGAATTAGTTGTATAACTAGTGTTTCATGTGCATAATACTGTCTAAAAGATGTAAAGAATAGCAACAAGCTCTACCTTGCTCAAAACACATTTATCACCCGTTTATCCCATAAGATAAAAATAAATCTGTTTTACTTAAACTAAATGTAGTTTGAAAAGCCTTTTTAAATGGCAGTTCTAAACTTGGTATTAAATCTGTCCATTAAATAACAGATGCAGTGCTAATAAGATTAGTCAATCAATGGAAAATTATTATACAACTGTTATATTGTGTATAATTGATATTTTTTATCAAGCTCTTATCTTATCTTCTCTGTTTATATACATTTTTTTTTATATATATTTAGGATTGTTTAAACAAAACAAGCTTTTTCAAGACATCAACTCTGATTTTTATGACATTTTAAAGACTATATCATTTGTAACCCCACCCCAAAAAATTGAAAGATTAATTGATAATGAAAATAAAGTTTTAAAGTCTTTTTTGAAACTTAACACCAGCTTATCTTTTAAATCAGAATTGTTCACACTGTTATTATGTTATTATCTTTCCTTATTACAGTTAAACGTTTCCATCTGATCTCTGTGGCTTTAGTGTTACAGTTGACAGTGTGAGAGAGGAAGGGAGGGTGACGTGTGCGTTTGTGTGTGTGTGTGTGTGTGTGTGTGTGTGTGTGTGTGTGTGTGTGTGTGCGCGCGCGCATGTGTGTGCTACACCAGAGCCCCATCTCTGCTAAATGCTGTTTTCGAACATTATAATGTTGATCTCAGCACATGCCTGCTGGGCAGTGGAGCGAGCAGGTGAGAGAGAGAGAGAGCGAGAGAGAGAGAGAGAGAAAGGGAGAGTGAACCAGGGTTCAGTCAAACAGGTGGCCTATACAGTATACGAGCTTCTAAAAAGCATCAGTGTTGAAGCGAATGCTGTGTTTCGATTTGTTATCAATATCCGACGCCTACGTGGCAGTTTTCGATAAGACCTTGTTCTGCTAAGCGTTTTATGAAAAAAGAGAAATATGTCGAAGTCTAGTCGACACCTCTACTCTCCTCCATGTCCTTGACCCTGTCTCCTTGTGTGTTCGTATGTGTTTAACCTCGGGGTAAGGCATGTCATTACATGATAAATGTTCAAACCAACTTGGAGTACAATTTCATACACATTTCTTTAACTTTCTCTTTCTGTCTGTTTCTTCTTTTTTTGTTTTACCATTCCTCCTTTCTTTGTCTACTCCAGCCTGTACTTTCTCCATAGGCTAGAAATCTTGAAGCATGGGCGACTGGAGCTTTCTGGGGCGGCTGTTGGAGAACGCTCAGGAGCACTCAACGGTCATCGGCAAAGTCTGGCTGACCGTCCTCTTCATCTTCAGGATCCTGGTGCTGGGGGCTGCGGCTGAAGAAGTCTGGGGAGACGAGCAGTCCGACTTCACCTGTAACACGCAACAGCCCGGTTGCGAGAACGTCTGCTACGACGAGGCCTTCCCCATCTCGCACATCCGCTTCTGGGTGCTGCAGATCATCTTTGTGTCCACGCCGACTCTCATCTACCTGGGCCATGTGCTACACATCGTCCGCATGGAGGAGAAGCGGAAAGAGAAGGAGGAGGAGATGCGCAAAGCAAACAGGTTCCAAGAGGAGAAAGAACTCCTTTATAAAAATGGTGGAGAAGTTGGAGGAGGAGGAGAAGGAGGCGGCAAGAAGGAGAAGCCGCCAATCAGGGACGAGCATGGCAAAATCCGTATCAGAGGCGCATTGCTGCGGACCTATGTGTTCAACATTATTTTCAAGACTCTGTTTGAAGTGGGATTCATTTTGGGCCAGTATTTACTCTATGGCTTCCAGCTGAGGCCCCTGTACAAGTGTGCACGTTGGCCCTGCCCCAACACCGTTGACTGCTTCATATCGAGGCCCACTGAAAAGACTATTTTTATTATATTTATGCTTGTGGTGGCTTGCGTGTCTCTTTTGCTGAATTTGTTAGAGATCTATCACCTTGGATGGAAGAAAGTTAAACAGGGCATGACAAATGAGTTTGCCCCCGACCACGAGTCGCTGCGGCGTGTCAACATTGCAGAGCCTGAGTGTTTGGCCTCGGCCTCCAGAACTGCCCCATCCAGCCTCAGCTACCCTACCAACTACACAGATGTGAAGGCGGGCAGCGGGGCGTTCCTGCCGCCCATGGGGCCAGCAGCCGTGCCCTCAGCAGCGGAGTTCAAAATGGACAAACTCCAGCAGGAGGAGTCCCTCCGTCAGCCCTCCCCCTCTTCCCACTACTACATAAGCAACAACAACAACCACAGGCTGGCCACACAGCAGAACTGGGCCAACTTGGCCACCGAGCAGCAGACTCGGGAGATGAAGGCCACCTCCCCCTCCCCCTCCTCCTCTTCCTCTACCAGCACCAAAAAGGAGCAGCAACAGCAGCAGCAGAAGCAGCAGCAACCCGTCGATGCTGCACTGCTCCCTCCAACCAGCAACACCACCAGTAACACCAACAACACCAATTCAACTGCCACTGCCGCCTCCAGCAGCAGCAGCAGCAGCAGCCATGGCACTGCATCCAACGCAGGCAGCTGGAGTGGAGGCAGGAGCGAGCAGGAGGAAGGCCACGTCACCACCACCACTGTGGAGATGCACGAGCCTCCAGTAACGGTCAGCACAGACCCTCGGCGGCTCAGTCGGGCCAGCAAGAGCAGCAGCATCAGGGCCAGGCCGAGCGACCTGGCTATCTAAATCTCTTCAGCCCTTTCATGTCCCTAAACCTTCCCTGACTAACACCCCGCTTCCCCAGACCCCACCCCCAAAACACAGTGATTCTCAGACAAAACGATCGCACACATGCATAGAGCAAAAAAAAACTAACACAAAAAAACACAAAAAAAATCAAAAAACAAAAGAAGGCAAGATGACAAGAGACAGGAAAGCAGAATAACAGAAAAGGTTTAGGCAAATGTGAAATGACTTGATCATCAGCAGTTGTTGATTTAGTGCAATCGGTGAGTTGCAGAGTATTTGAGGCAGGTTTTTTTTTTTTTTTTGGATGGTCCTAATTTATGCACAAAACATTTCATCATGCAGTGCTATGAAGTCAGAAGGCTCCGCGCACAGTGATGGATGGAGAGAACGACATCGTAATGTCATAATTTTGCATCAAAATGGACACTTCTCACCAACGTGTTTGGTTTGGGGGGGAAGATCTCATCATGTTCCTCTATTTTCTTCTTTTTGTTGAAGCTAAAGGACTAACCATTACAAATGAAAATGATCATTTGTCAAAACAATGACTGAATATTTTTTTTTTTATCTGGAGGAAGCACAGGTAGCTGGTTTCACAGTCAAATCGGCAGCGCAAACGTGCACTGCGTGTTGCACTACATGTCAACAGCTTGTTCCAGTGTTTGTCCTTTGACCTGGGAGTCCTTTGGTTGCAGCACTTCCTGAATGTTACGAAACAAACACCTTTTATGTTAAACATAATTCATCCAGGAAGAAATTTCATCAACAAACATTACATGTATTGTCTTCCTTGTAGTTGTGCATGCCAGCATGTGCAGCCCTACAACTCACCGATTCACTGATCAATTTTCATGCCAAAGCTGGCTAGCTTGGCTTTACCCATGATCCATTGCCGCGCTTCTCGCACAGAGACAATACATATTTTAATTAAGATGGAATGGATAGGAATGGACTGATGTGATACTCCCAGAGTCCTAAAAATAAACATACAGGATATGGGTCAAAACTGCTGGTAGAAGTCATCACTGTGATGCCCAGAATGCACCTGGATCCCTACGAGCACATTGTCAATAACATAGAGATCTAAACGTTCCGACCAATGCTGTTAGTTTACAAAAGAGGAAAGTAGGAGCAGGGTCCCTTGCGCCTGTGTCTGTCAGCGTCGCCTTCAGTCAACAAAAATGCTTTCCACTAAATGCACAAATGACAAGATATTGCCTTCAAATAAACTTAAAGCAAATACATGGAAGCCACCATCTGATCTAAAGAAAAACATATTCCCTGTGTTCATTCAGACAACCTCCCAAAGCTCCTTTGGTCAGACTTTAAACTGCTATTTCCTTTAGTTAGATTGTTGGCAGATATTTTTGCCCTCAAACATACAATCAAACGTCATCACATCTCAAGATTAAGAGCAACTTTGGGAGTGATTTCCGCCATCACTCATTTCACATGCTTCGTCATTGGTTTTATTCTTAAAAGTGCTATTTTTTTTCAAATTGAATTTTACTCATAAATTGCATACTTGTAATAGTCAGTTTGTGATTGCGAAACAGCTACGATTTAATAAAAATAAATAACATGACTTGGCGTTGCGAGTATCAAAACGCCACGGTGCAGTCTACCTTGACGGCTTCTATTTTGTTGTGTTCATCTTGATACTTAGAGATCTTTAGAAACCCAAACTTTTAACTGAATTTACGAGCAGCCGCAGTCCTCTGTCTCTGTTGTGTTACTGTGCTGTTTGGTTCATTCACAACCCAGGCACTCACTTTCAAAACCCCTTTTTTTTTTTAGCTTTACAGCAACCAACCACTGTATTATTCTGTGAGTTCACCTCTGGGGCAAAGTTGAAAGTACAAAGTAAGACTGTGTGAAAACTCAATCATCTGCATTGGACATATTGCACTCACAGGGCATAACAGCATGATTAAGTACTAATGTTTGTGCACAGTATTTTATAGGAACAATACTTTTCCAGCAGTTAATGTGCAGGTTAATACACAGGAGTAAGAGCAAAGTGGTACCAGCTGTTTATTTTTATTTTTAGGGGGGCGGGGGTTAAAAAATGAATGGTACTGTATGGTGTAAGAGTATCTGTACTCATATAGGTATAATGTCTCATACTATATTTTACTTAAGTTGCTTAAATGACATTTGGTGCAAACAGAAACACAAAGAGGAGAATAAACACCCACACAACACATAGGTAAAAACAGCCTTTCCCAATCCATGTTTCTTGTTCAAAAAGACAAAAAAATAAATAAATCTGCATTTGTTTTTGATCCCTAAAGTTTACATTTTGGTAGTTGATAAAGATTTGCACATTTAGGAAAGAAAAATTGCTGTTCTACAATGCTAATATTGGTAGTGGTAGTAGAGAGAGAGAGTGTAAGAGAGAGAGAGAGAGAGAGAGAGATATAGATAGATAGAGAGAGAAAGAGAGAGAGAGAGAGAGTGAGCCTGATGAGAAAACTGCCAATCTCTATGATCCTCAAAGGAAAAAATGTCTTAAAACTAAAACACAGTGGCTCTTCCCAGGAAATAGTTTTTCTCAAGCTCAAATAATGTTGAGTTTGAAGATTTAAAAAAAAAAAACAGAGAGAGAGAGAAAATGGGGTATTTTTCTGTGTGTTCACTCAGTATGTTCTCACAGACTGGTTGGGACTCTGGTTAGACGTCATATCAGAAGACTCCCCTGTTGAGAGAATGTTAGCTGGGTAGCTGGCCCTTCCCTAACCCCGCATAAGATGCCCTGACAGGATGTTGTGTTCAAAGCCCATCGTCTGCGTGACTCCTCCAAAACTCTCTCCTCTTACGTTTCATGCAGAGCATGATATCTCTGGCTCGTCAGGGAGTATAGGAACCATCTCACAATGCTCAGAACAGCAACCTGTTTGCAATGCTGTCTTAAACAAGAGAAGTGCCTTGTGTATGAATGATTCTTTTGTAAGAACAAGTTGATGTAAATGTTCATTTACCTCAAATGTTTACAAAACTGTTACTAAATAAATTTTTTGTACCATATTTGTTGTTCTTGCTTTCACTTTTGCTTTATGAAATTCATCGATCCCACATACATCAACACAGAGCTGTAGACTGAAGACTTCAGTCCAGACTCCTAAAGTCTTTGTCGTTGACTTGCCCTAAGCAAAAACATTCAAGTTTTTTAAAGGTCCCATGGCATGAAAATTTCACTTTATGAGGTTTGTCAACATTAATATGAGTTCCCCCAGCCTGCCTATGGTCCCCCAGTGACTAGAAATGGTGATAGGTGTAAACCGAGCCCTGGGTATCCTGCTCTGCCTTTGAGAAAATGAAAGCTCAGATGGGCCGATCTGGAATCTCCTCCTTATGATGTCATAAGGAGGAAGGTTACCTCCCCTTTCTCTGCTTTGCCCGCCCAGAGAATTTGGCCCGCCCATGAGAAAGAGAGAGACATCATGGCTTGCAAACAAGCAAAGTGGCAGTTGGTCAAGACCACACCCCCACCCTTTAGGCCTCAGCTAAAATGGAAAATGTTCGAACACTATGTCATTTCAATGATCCCCAATATTTGTCTCTGAGATGCAGTGGAGTAGACGAATAAAGTAGCAGAAAACTACTACTCAAGTACCTCAAAATTGTACTTAAGTACAGTACTTAAGTAAATGTAGGCTTACATAGTTAGTTTCCACCAATGTTGAGTTGCAATTTGCATATGAGGACATTGTGAATTTACTTTACTTTTTAATTACATTTAATTTGACATTTAGCATTTTATGTATGAGCCTAGCCTACACAAGATAATGAGTTACAACTTTGTTTCTCATTTCCTGTGTATGTGAAGATAAAGAATATTTGATTAATAACTTGTAGTTATAAGCTCAGTTTTATTTTCATATATAATTCCCAGACACATAATCTCGTCATAATCTAATTTTGGCCGCATGTAGTTCTTGATAATTTGAACTGCTGGCTTCCTGTTTGCTGCCCACATCAGCATCAGGAAAGCTGCTGAGTGTCTTGGCATTACTCTCTCTGTAGACTCTTTGACCTCCGACCTCCCCACCGCTCACTCCCTTGCTCTGCATTCCAACAGCCAATATCAGAATGTGACGCTGAGCCAGACACACACACACACACACACACACACACACACACACACACAGGCCCACTTTATAACCACATCCAGAAATAATTGAAATAAGACAAGAGTGTCAGTCTTGCATCAGAGATTCAAACATCCATGACCAAGTCTTAGTCTGCACCCTCTAATAATTTACAACACTGTGCAATACATGTTAGAGGTGGGTGAAATTTACAGCTGCTGGGAAAGATCGTTTTGATCTTTGGGCATGGTGGGCAACAACAAAGCAAGTATACATACAAAGAGATATCAGTGGACTGACTGCCTGTTAGAGTACACTTTTGGGTCACCTTAAAGGAATACATTTTTTTACATTACTTTTTGGGACGAGAATCTTTCTGGTGCGCATGAGATACACTTCTTGTGAGTATCTCGTGAGTATCTCTTGCTCATGAGAAACCAATCTAAGGCTAGCAAAATTATGCTAACGAAGTACTGCTAACGTTGCGTTTTTAGGAAGAGGAATACCTCCTCCTCGGCAGCATTCTGACTGGTATTCAGATTGGTTTCTTGTGAGCACGAGAAAGAGAAAATGTCCCTTTAGGGGCTCCGTAAAAAACGCCTCTAAAGCAGACAACTTCACATTGTATCTTATATCACCATACATTTCTGAGCTGTAAAATCAAAACAGCTAAAACAGCCTAACAAGCTCAGAAAAGCTTAAGTGTTGTGGCACTAAAAGCATTTTCAGGCTTTCACATGAAATTGTTTTTGATGTCAGTATATATATATATGCGCTCTTGGAGTCTTTTTTGCTGTCTAAATGATGAGGAAGTCAGTAATTGTCCTTCAATGTTGATCAAAGATCATTCCAGGATGTGATATCCTTTCTCAAATCTAAACAGTTATGTTTTCATCCTTTAAACAGTTCATTAGTCTCAAATTAAATGTCATTTTTTTGTCTTTATCCTTGACTGTAATGAAATAAAAGCTATCCAGATGAACAGTAACTAAATGTCTTTATAATAAGTTAGATAATGAGATAAAATAGCATAAGGCTTTGGAAGGATTACTTGGCACTCGATATTTGGCATTGAGTCTAACAACAGAGTACAGTACATGAGTGCTGGGCTCTTGGGTCCAGTGGCTGCAGAGTGATGGGAGATAGTTGATCTGTTGGCACCACTGATGGAGGCCTCAGCCCGTCACTCAGTTAGTAGTCTTGTTTCCACTGCAGGGCCAAACACAGCACAATGCTTTTCAGTGACATTTTTATATTCATTTTCTTCATTATTGGCAGTTTTTGTTTATTGAAAATTTTCAAAGTAAAATGTATTTTTTGTCCTGCACCTGATGGCTGGTCCTGGTCATTTGAACTTGGTGTTTTTGGGAGGGCGACACTTGGTGTTTTTGGCTGGTCTGGTTAGAAAGCTTACTGATGGTGAGGTCAAAAAGTTCGGAGGTCACAAAGTGGTGCAGATCTTTCACTGCCAGTAGTGACGTTCTTCTTTGCGGTGATTTACTAAACACCAATCAATGGAAATGAATCTGATCAAAATACTATACTTCCACATTTCAATTCCCCCCCAGATCACGGCATTAGACTCATTTAAAATATTAACTGTAATTGTTACACTGGGTTCATGTCTTACACCTGTTCTTCGGGTTTAACAGCATTGCATTCACTTTTTAAACTGGACTACAAAATCTGCAGCTTTTCCTGGAGAGATTATTTTCATTTAAACTTTAATTTGAAAACAGAAAGTCTTCAGAAATTCTGAGTTTGGAGATGGGTTTTTACAGCTTAAATTTAGAATAACATTTTTTATTGAAATTATTTTATCCCTGAAGACATGTCTACATTTACCTTGTGTGAATCTCCATACATTCATCATAAATTCATCAGAAAAGCTTACTAATTGAAAAAAATACAACAATAAAACAATATAACATGTCGACCCATTAAGCAAGTAAAGACATTAAGTCACAAGGTCATGATAGTGGTTTCGATGGTGTTTTTATTCATTCATTTTGAATCCTGTGGCCCCTGTAAAGCCCCACTTGGCCCTGTGGTGGAAAAGCAACTACTACAGAAAGAGAAGGTCTGCTCACTGTGTCACCAGTCTTCAGCTCAGAGCAGACAGGAGGCTATATTTAGCCTTTAATCACCTCACAAATTCACACTCAGCCCATAGCACAAATACCTCAGGCCCTCTTTATGTATTTCAGGAGTGTGATGAATTTGTTTCTAGGAGGCCTGACCACCAGCTCATGGAAAGATGTTGGTTTGTTTGACAGAAACTTTTCTAGTAGTTTGGTACCAGACTGTTAAACTTTGGACGGCATTTTTTTAAAGATCAGATCATGCAACCTCAAAGTTCCTTACAAAAATGATTACAAATAGTCAGAATGATAAACAATAACTGTAAATTCCTTTTTTCAAAATCACCTGTAAGAACACAATGGAAGAGTCGAGGTTATTGTGATTAAAGAACGAAGAACGAAAGAAAGAAGAAGAATTAAAGACTTTGTTTTTTTTTTAAGAGAGAGAAGTTGGGTTTTTCCTTTCATCGGAGTCCAGTGCCATCGCAAGGATTTCATAAACACTGAGGTCATGCAGCAACTCTAACCTCCTTAGTATGTTTTTAGCCACCAAAAGAATTAAAATTATTTCCCCTGCATGATAATGTCAACACTGTTTCAAAACCTGACAGCTAGCTAGACTATCTGTCCAATCTGCACAACTAAAACAACTTTTGCACGTACACGTTCCATCAAAATAACTTCTTCCCCGAGGCTATTTTGCAGCGCACCGGGACGCTGTGTGGAGTAGCCAGACCCTCCTTCGCAGCACTGTGGAGGAAGGTCTGGCAAAGTGAGACTACTGGGAGTCTAACTTCAAGATTCAATACATCACATACAATAACTACACCAAGCGAAACAAGTGGTAAAAACATAAAATGACAATAGCCAATATTGACGCAAAATAATAAATGAATAAACAAGTGTTGCCATGGCCATGCTCTCAGCACTTTACAGTGTCATGGAGAGTAATAACAGCACATTGGTGATTCAGGAGATAACAGCCTCTGGTTAAGTGCTGTTGCAGAACCTGGCTGACCTAGTTTTAATACTTTTCAGGCTTTAAAAGAGGGGAGGAAATAAAAAAGGATGGACAGCGGGGAGAGAGGAGTCTTTAAGAAGCTTATGTCGCTTTTACCTGTAGACGAATGGTATAAATTTCCACAGGGGATCGTAGCTGGCCTATGGTCTTTGATCTTTTTTAACCACTTTAAGTGATGAAAACAGACACATTTTAACATGCTAAAAAAAAACAACCTGTCATGTGTAATTTGTGTGTCATTAAAGAATGTAACTCTTTCTCAAGTCATTTAAAACCCCCAGATTCAATACAAGAGCACATGAGCTCAATGTCCACAAAGGTAACTACTGTACAGCCCTGCATGAGCTCTCTTGGATTCAGCATTTGTTGGCTTTTTAGAATAAATGCATCAACTGCAGGATTTTGTTGAAAGTGACTTGTGAACTTCAAAAATATCAGCAGCTAATCAAATAAATCATTACATGTTTTATTATTTGATGTCACAGGACAGGAGAACCCCTTTGACTTGACAAAAAGCCTAAAAAGTCCAAATAAGTAAAAGAAAACATCTAATCTAGTCAATTAACACATTTACATTTTGAATTAATTAATCAATTGAATTTAAAAAAAGGGGCTTTCCTACATACACCATGTGGTTGTTAATAGTATAAATGATGTAATGTTGCAGCATTTGTACAGTGTGTGGTCATGTGAGGGGTGGCTTGTTTTGACTGTCCATAGAAAGAGGAGAGGGGGCAGCACGGGAAGACAGAGCATTTGAGAGAATTACTCTATGTGGCGAGGTCAGCTCTGCGGGGACCCCTGCAGGTGAGGTGAAGGTATGGACACAGTGCCCACAATACACATGGCTGGCTTCGCCTGAATGCACCAGGGTACATTCATAAAAAGGTGCTCAACTAAAGGTCTCAAACTGAAAATAAATAAAATTAAATGATATCTCCACCTTTCTTTCCAGAGGTCAACTAAAGCACAAATAAATATTTACAAAGCTGTGAAAAGCGGCAGCATCTCCTCACTTTACTCTAAACCACACCGACCTTACATAACCCGAGCTCACTCACCACAGAGCTGCAAACCGACTGCCCTCAGTTTTCATGTTTTTGATATTTCTCCTTGCTTTCATGTGAACACAAGTCGATATTGCAGTCAAACTAACTCAATTTGGCAGTTTGGGTGTTTTATTTTGGGAAGTGGTAACAATTCAATTCAATTCAATTCAATTTTATTTATAGTATCAAATCATAACAAGAGTTATCTCGAGACACTTTACAGATAGAGTAGGTCTAGACCACACTCTATAAAGCCCCAACAATTCCAATAGCTCCCCCAAGAGCAAGCATTAGCAGTGGCTATTGCGACGGTGGCGAGGAAAAACTCCCTTTTAGGAAGAAACCTCGGCAGACCCAGACTCTTGGTGGGCGGTGTCTGACGGTTGGTGTTATGGCGGTACGGGATGTAGCGTGGCACAGCAGAGCATGGGTGGACGCGGTGGACGCAGCAGGACGTAGCCGGGCATTGCAGGGAATCGCAGAGCGTAGCAGGGTGTAGCAGGTCCATAGCCACAGCTGCACCCAAGACCCAGGTCTTGGTGTCGCCCTAATCCGAGGCGATGTTCTGGGCGAAGAAGAAACATAAGGACTCCGGGGAGTAAACTCCCCAGAGCTAGGTGAGTAACAAGCACTTCTGAGACAGGATGTGCATAAAAGGAAACAAAAGAAAAGAGCGTGTCATAAGAAGGAACTTCCTCGGCAGTCTAGAATTATAACAGCATAACTAGGAGAGGCACTATATTATTGATTATACGATAGGTAAATCTGATGACTGTAAAGAGAAGCAGAGAAAAGCAGGGGTGCTGTGTCTGCAGCGATACACCCTGCCCCGCCGGTCTAGGCGTTCACTGCAACTCCTCACTCCCTAACTATAAGCTTTATCAAAGAGGAGAGTTTTCAGTTTAGTCTTAAATGTAGCGACGGTGTCTGCCCCCCGAACCCAGATTGGGAGCTGGTTCCACAGGAGAGGAGCCTGATAGCTGAAGGCTCTGCCTCCCATTCTACTTTTAGAAACTCTAGGAACCACAAGTAACTCTGCATTCTGGGAGCGTAGTGCTCTAGTGGGACAATAAGGTACTAAGAGGTCCTCAAGATATGAAGGAGCTTGACCATTTAGAGCTTTATAGGTCAGAAGAAGGATTTTAAATTCAATCCTGGATTTTACAGGAAGCCAATGGAGAGAAGCTAATACAGGAGAAATATGATCTCTTTTCTTAGTTCTTGTCAGAACACGCGCTGCAGCATTCTGGATCAGCTGGAGAGTCCTAAGGGACTTATTTGAGCATCCTGATAATAAGGAATTACAGTAGTCCAGCCTGGAAGTAACGAATGCATGGACTAGTTTTTCTGCATCGTTTTGAGACAGGATGTTCCTAATTTTAGCAATGTTACGAAGGTGAAAAAAGGCTGTTCTAGAGGTTTGTTTTAGATGGGCGTTAAAGGATAGATCCTGATCAAAAATAACTCCTAGATTTCTGACAGTAGTACTTGAGGCCAGGGCAATGCCATCCAGAGTAATTATATCTTCGGCTAATGAGGTTCGGAGGTGTTTCGGGCCCAGCACAATAACTTCGGTTTTGTTTGAGTTTAACATCAGGAAATTGTAGGCCATCCATGATTTTATATCTTTAATGCATGCTTGAAGTTTAGCTAGCTGGCTGGTTTCGTCTGGCTTGATTGACAGATATAATTGGGTGTCATCCGCATAACAGTGAAAGTTAATTGAGTGTTTCCTAATAATATTGCCTAGAGGAAGCATATATAAGGAGAATAGAATTGGTCCAAGCACTGAGCCTTGAGGAACGCCATGGTTAATTTTAGCGTAATTGGAGGGTTTATTGTTAACATTAACAAATTGCGATCGATCAGAGAAGAAGGACTTAAACCAGTTTAGTGCGATTCCTTTAATGCCAACTAAATGTTCCAGTCTCTGTAAGAGGATGGTATGGTCAATAGTATCGAATGCAGCACTAAGATCTAATAAGACAAGTACGGAGACAAGTCCTTCGTCTGATGCAGTTAGAAGGTCGTTAGTAATTTTCACCAGTGCCGTCTCTGTGCTATGATGCTTTCTAAATCCTGACTGAAAGTCCTAAAATAAGCTATTGCTATGTAGAAAATCACATAACTGATTAGCGACTACTTTCTCAAGGATCTTGGAGAGAAAGGGAAGGTTAGATATAGGTCTATAGTTGGCTAAGACCTAAGGATCGAGGGTGGGTTTTTTCAGTAGAGGTTTTATCACAGCTACTTTAAATGACTGCGGTACATAACCTGTCAATAAAGACATATTTATCATATCTAGCAATGAAGTGTTAACCACGGGTAACGCTTCTTTAAGTAGCCTCGTAGGGATGGGGTCCAAGAGACAGGTAGATGGCTTTGCTGAAGAGACCTTTAGCATTAATTGTTGAGGGTTTATAGGATAAAAGCAATCTAAGTATATGTCAGGTCTAGTCGTTCTTTCTAGCAGTCTGTCAGTTAAAGGTGACCCATTAGAGGTTGGGGGCAAGAGGTGATGAATAGTATCTCTAATTGTTATAATTTTATCGTTAAAGAAACTCATGAAGTCGTCACTACTCAGAGCTATAGGAATAGATGGCTCAATAGAGCTGTGACTATCTGTCAGCCTGGCTACAGTGCTGAAAAGAAACCTTGGGTTGTTCTTATTTTCTTCTATTAGTGATGAATAGTAGTCTGATCTGGCCTTTCTTAGGGTCTTCCTATAGGTTTTCAGACTGTCTTGCCAGTCTAAACGAGATTCTTCCAGTTTGGTGGAACGCCATTTACTTTCAAGTTTGCGCGAGATATGCTTTAATTTACGAGTTTGGGAATTATACCAAGGTGCTAGTTTCCTTTGCTTCATCGTCTTCTTTTTAAGGGGAGCAACAGAGTCTAAAGAAGTCCATAGGCAGGCCGTAGCACCATCTACGAAATTATCAATTTGAGAGGGACTAAAGTTTACATAAAGATCCTCTGTTATATTACGGCACGGTAATGAGTTTAGTGCTGTTGGAATATCTTCCTTAAATTTAGCTATAGCACTGTCAGATAGGCTTCTAGCGTAGAAGCTTTTATCTAATTTCGTATAGTCGGGTAGTAAGAATTCGAAAGTTATTAAGAAGTGGTCTGATAATAAAGGATTTTGCGGGAATACTATTACATCTTCAATTTTGATGCCATATGCCAGCACAAGGTCGAGGGTGTGGTTAAAACAGTGCGTGGCCTCATGCACACTCTGACTGAAACCAATTGAATCTAGTAGTGAGTTGAAAGCAGTACTAAGGCTATTGCTGTCAACGTCCACATGGATATTAAAATCACCTACAATAAGTACTTTGTCTGATTTTAGGACTACACATGATAAAAACTCTGAGAATTCCGATAAAAATTCAGAATATGGACCTGGTGCTCGGTAGACAACAACAAATATAATAGGCTGTACTGTTTTCCATGTTGGATGCTGAAGATTAAGAACGAGATTTTCAAAAGAGTTATAATTTAGTTTAGGTTTAGGATTAATTAACAGGTTTGAGTCAAATATGGCTGCAACTCCCCCTCCTCGGCCTGAGCCTCTAGGAATTTGAGTATTAATATGAGTGGGAGGAGTGGCTTCATTTAGACTGACATAATCTTCATGGCCCAGCCATGTTTCAGTTAGACAGAATAGATCAATTTGATAATCGGATATCAATTTGTTTACTAGTATTGCTTTAGAAACAGAGATCTGATATTTAGTAGACCGCATCTAATTTTCCTATCCTGTCCTATCATTGCAGTGGTAGTTGTAATTCCAATTAGGTTGTTAAGTATTGCCCCTCTTTTGGTTACCTGTGATTTAACTGATCTGAGTCGAGTTACAGACACTGTCTCGTTTTTTGGGGCAGGTTGTGGCTGACGTGAACTGGATGCTAAATTGACTATGTTTGCAGTCAACTTCTTATTACTTAGGGGATTCAACACTTTGTATGGTCTATTGTTGATTATAACTGGAATAGTACTAGTACTACATGTTACCCTGCAGAAAACATTTTCCATTAGGATCAATACCTGGGGGGCATGAATCTGTGATATTTTCAACAGAATGTCAATACTTAACTTTCAGTGTGGTCGTTATGTTGTCAGATAGCAGCCTGGCTCCATGTCGGTTTGGGTGGAGACCATCATGTTTCAGCAGGCTGGGTCTCTCCCAGAACAAGTTGAAGTTGTCGACATAGGGAATGCCCAGGGAAGCGCAGTGGGGTTTCAGCCAGGTGTGGAGCCAGAACAGTCTGGACCATCTTTCAGCACCCTTTCTGTAGGTAGGTAGAGGCCCAGAAATGACGATCCGTTTTCCTGTGCCCATCAGGGTGGTGATGAGAGTGGTGAAGTCTTTTCGAAGTGCTGTCGACCGTCTCTCTCTGATGTCGTTTGTGCCCACATGCACGATGATGTTGTCGACCTTAGCATGGCAGGCGAGGATGCTGGGAAGTTTGTGCTGGATGTCACGGACCTTGGCACCAGGGAAGCAGTAGACCTTGGACGGACCGCTAGGTGTAGGGGGAATGTAGAGGTCCCTGACCATGGAGCTTCCGATGACCAGCGTGGAAGTTGTTGGGTCTGAAGGGGGGCGTGCCGACTGTGTGGATGGGCCAGGATGAGCGCCGTGGGGACGTGGCAGAGAAGGGTTTCCGCAGAGCAGAGGGAACTCCTCATCGTTCATCAGAATGGAGTAGCGATTTTCTATTCGTATAGGTTGGGCTGGGCCTGAGCGTTGTCCTGACCGCCTGCTGTGGTGCTTGCTTATACGCCATGGCTCAGGCAACAGATTGTTTGACTATAGGAACCCCATCACATTTAGGTTTCAACAACGTACATTTTTCATGATAGCTTCAACAAAGTTCTTGCACACCATTTGCAGCAACGTTATATATTACATTTATTTCCTTTTATCATAGGACAGTAGTTTGTACATCCTGTGACTCCTAGTGAATATATTTACTATGTTTTTTTCCAGCTGGAAGAGCTCATTAACATTAATTTGGAAGGATGCTTTTCTGGCGTCACAGGCAATGTTAATATACTGTATATGGTGCAAGTGCTGTCTTACGTGCGTGATTAAGGTCAACCAACAGATGCTATAAAGCAGCTAAATAAAGTGAGTACAGTGTGCAGGATTTCTGTCTCCTTCTAATGCCACCTTTTATTTTGTTTCAGCTTGACCACCATGCATCACACTTTCTTTTCTCATCCTAACGAGGAGCATCTTTCAGTTTTGAATTGATAAAATAACAATAAAATCACTGGATGTCGTCACTTGAAATACTTTGCAACACCCCTCTGTGCTTTAGAGGCCAAAGGTCACAGCTACGGTTCACATCAACAACAAACCCGTAGGAGCTGTTTTAAACTGTTTTCTTCAACTTGTGGAGCAACTTCATTACTTCTGAGGAGAGTAGCTGAGTAGCTGAAGATTTCAGAAAGGGGAATGTGATCCAGGCTTCAAAGTGTGTGTGTGTGTGTGTGTGTGTGTGTGTGTGTGTATGTGTGTGTGTGTGTGTGTGTGTGTGTGTGTCTCGCTGATGTGTCAGCCGGTGGGCGTTTTGGAAATAGTTGAGTTTGGTGACTGCGCTGAAGGGATTGTTGCACTCACTGCTTCGCTGTGGCTTACCAAATAGGGTCAGGCCGTCCTAAATTTAACTTAATCCAAGCCCCCCACTCTTCCTCACCACCAGTCAAAGCCAAGGTTAAACTGTGTGTGTGTGTGTGTGTGTGTGTGTGTGTGTGTGTGTGTGTGTGTGTGTGTGTGTGTGTGTGTGTGTGTAGGGGGTTTTGACAGTTGTTGTTTGACAATTTTTGGTGCATTTTGCAAAAATAAAAGCATGAAAGAGGATGAAAGGAAGGAAAATATTTGTGTTGCACTTTAACCCACATCCTGGCTGTCCCAGCTAAACCTTTTCCCGTCCTTCAGCCGGTCCTGAGCCGTTGAGGGACACAAACTGAGAATGCAGTTGTCATCCATTCCTGCCCTCTTGTCCTCTGTGCAGCTGTACACTGCATCGACACACACATCGACATTCACAGACACGCACACACACACACACACACACACACACACACACACACACACACACACACACACACACACACACACACGCACACACACACACACACACACACACGCACACACACACACACACACACACACGCACACACACACGCACACACACACGCACACACACACACGCACACACACACACGCTGGCTCTTCCCTCCCAGTCGCTGTTGTTTTATCATTAAATGGCGACATTAGTTCATATCATGTGATTCGAAGAGGATTCATTGCACATTAGAGGCCTTAATCGCCACCTATAGTCTACCCCCCGGGCCTCGCCCACATGACCCTGCTGACCACAGCGCTTTCTTTATGCCCCGTGAAAGAGCTGGGGATTGAGCCCAAACAAAAAAAAAACCCACGAGGGTGAAAAAATGTTTTTACATCCACCCCGCTCCCTCGCGGGCCTGGCTGTGAGGGTACACGGGGCCGTTTTAGCTTTAGATCAATGGGACAAGTTACTGGAGTCTGGCCAACTCTGACAGATAGCACAGAAAGAAAAAAGCTTGCCTCTTCAAAAAATTGGGTTTTGTCACCATGTTTTGTACCTCTACCGTTCCACCTCAACCAAAAAAAAAAAAAGAAAGTGAGGTGAACTAGAGGGAATGTTTTTCCTTTTTTTTCCCTTAAAGCCTCCAAAAGATTTGAGTTTTCATGCTTCTTTTGTGTGTAGGGTGACAGGGCGAGGCTGGGGGTGGGGAGGAGGAGGAGGTGGGGTGTGCAGAGGCTTATGGGAGGAGAGGGGAGGCCGCCGCACGTCAGCCGGCTGCAGATGAACCTCTTGTCAGACGTGGGTCCTGACACGGAAGCTGAACAAAGCAGCAACTCATCCTGCAGCTAATGACGGGTGTTATAGTTTAACAACACGTCTGGTGGTGATGATGGCTGATAAACCAGGAGCTCAGGAATACTCAGCTAGTCCCACCAGGGAGGGGTTCACAGCGAGGACGTAGCGCCCCCCATTGGGAGAGAGAGGACATTGCTCTTTTTAGCTCAACAAGACAAAAGCAGCCTCATTTCTGGTCGTTCCCATATTTGGTCTTCTGTGAAATGTCTTCCTTCATTACATAGTAAAGACGGGGATATTCTGTATTTTACTTATTGTCAAAAAAATCCCATAAAAAGACCAAATCCAAAAATTAATTTATCAATAAGTATAATTTTTCCTCTGCACAACAGAGCTCCATTGATGTCCAAAAACTACTAAAAACACTGGGCGACATGTTCCTTCATTATCATAACCATACACACAGTAGTTTATTTTGACTCCCACATGCACCGTCCTGCTGCCCCAAATACTAAGCAGCAAATGTATATTAATCCGCTGCTGAAAATAGTCCACAACAAATGTACTGTTTACTCCTGTCTGAGTAAGATTTGCTTAGAAGTACAGTCACCCGCTGCCTTAGGAAAATACTGCCTAGCCTTTTTTTTTTTTTAAACAGTAAAAAAACTATGTATTTGTGAGTCATTTTAAAGCTGAATGTCTTCAGCAGGAAACAATGTGCTTGGAGCCACAGCCAGCATAGAGAAGCTGGAAAGCATTGAGAGAAGGACTAATGCATTGTTTGTTCTGATCTGTTCAGCAGATTTGCAGACAGAAAAGTAGAATAACAACAACAACCTTATCAGTTATGAGTTCAGTCATCAGTCATGAGTGAGCTGCGTTATTCTCTGTATTCGGCTTGTTACGTCCCAAAAGGACTAAGCTTCATAAACAAAGTGGAATTACAGTAGACCTACTTGACAAAAAATGTTTGTTGTTTGTTTGTTTTCGTACATTTCTGTCACAGTGCAACCTCTCTACAGTGTATGTACGAAGAAAATGGGTAATATCTTTTTGAGATTCAGGAATACTTCATAGTCAGTGGTGAAAGAAGTATTCAATTAATTTACTTAAGTAAAAGTAGCAATACCACAATATAGAAATACTCAAGTAATACTGCTTTTAGTAAAATTACAAAGGTGTTATCAGCCAAATATACTCAAAGTATCAAAAGTAAGTATTTGTGAGTGTTGTATCATTATACTACTGGACTGTATTGATGCATTAACATGTGAACTGGATTTTAATGTTATAGCTGGTTAAAGGTGCACTATGAGTTCCTGCATGGTTTCAGCATGATTTCATTTTTGTCTCAAATCGTCGGCATCTCTCCTTGACCCGCTAGCTGCCTGCCCCCTGAACACACCGTGAAACAGCCCGGTCTCAGGAGACAACACAGGGGTCGTACACGTCAAACAAACACTAGAGGCACAGGATAGGCACCAAAATACAACAAAACCCTCCAGCCAATCACCGACAAGATGGTTGGGGGTTAGTGACAGTTAGTCATTTAGTCACGACAGTTACGGAAACATGGGGGGAGCGGCAAGCTTGCCAAGCCCCCAGGAAGAGCGCCGAGTCTAAAAGTCACCATGGGCTTAGCGGATAACAGTGGTACTGCACCCCATAGCCCAGAAAGACTTTTCACATAGACTTTGCATGGCGAAAGAAACGTCTATATTTCAGCGGATAATTTGTTTCTGGGTATATCAACATACCAGCCCGAACACTGAAAGGGTCCTTGTTTAAAACGTTACGTTTTTAACATTTTTAACATTCACTAGAAGCGAATCCAGAATTATTAAATTTGGCATGATGAACGCGCATAGTGGACGCGAGCAGAGCCGCGGGACTGCGCCCGCCCGCTCACATGACTGTTCTCCCGAGCTCATGTAGCTAGCTGTAATAATGGATATAGCTAATGGTTGTAATTCACCATGTGTTCTATGAATACGTCCATGGTATTATGAAGTCATGATACATCCCAGGGATGTATGTAGCTGCTGTAAAGCCTGTTAGCTACGTGGATGTAACGTCATTAGCGTTTCCCAAACTGGCGGGCTATCGGCTAGCTAGCTAGTTGCTAACATCAGGGGTAGCTAGCATGGCTGTATTAAGATCTATACATAGCTAGCTATATGCCTGCATAACGTTACTACAGACATAGTGATTACATCGCCTTGGTTCTCTCTTATGATACATCCGAGGGCTGTATGCTGTAAAGCTTGTAACGTGGATGAGAGCTGAAGCCATGGATGAGCTTTGTTCAAGAAACTGCAGGCTAACAGCTAGCTAGCGCTAGTTAGTAGGTAGCTAGCTAGTAGCACAACATAATTATTAAATCTCCTTGGTTGTCTAGCTAAATACATCTATCGTTTATTTAGCTAAGCATGTAGACGATAGGGAACAACAAAAACAGTGTTTAACGTTAGTGGATATTTTAGACAATGAAAACGGCGAGTTCATGAGTTCGCCACTTGTAAGAGACACGACAGAGAAGCTCATGAACGCGCATGTTGCTACCGGTTGCTACGACAACGCAAACAAATTGTTGCTAGTGCGCATGCCCATCGTGAGCCAACCAGCGTTATGGGCCAACAATGCGGAAGAGCCGAGCTCCATGTTTGCTTTATGCGCTTTTGAGCACTCTCATTGGAACGTATGGGGCTTCCTGCCGAACACTGTATCCAGTTCTCTTAATACATCCATGGAGCTTGCTCTGTTTTGTTTTGAATTTACTTGGAACGTCAACAGAAGTGACCATGCAGGAACTCATAGTGCACCTTTAAGGTGAAGCTAATTTTAAATACTTTTGCATTGTAAAATCTTTAACAAAGCATCATATTTTATTTACTTATCTCATGTTTTGTTTGTGAAATCTCGAATTTGAAAAGTAACTAAAGCTGTCAGATAAATATAGTGAAATAGATGCATAAACTACCATGAAATGGGAATACTCATGTAAAGTACAATTAACTCAACATTGTACTCAAGTACAGTACTTACTAAATGTATTTAGTTACATGCCACCAGTGTTCATAGTCCCCTGGGACTCTACAGAACTTGCTTTGAGAACCACTCAGCTCCTCCCAAGTCCCGGCCTCTTTCACCTTTCCAACTCGGCTTCCTGTCTCTTGACCCTGACCCTCGCCTGTTGCACTGACCCCGGGGTGTCGACAGGCTGCGCCTCCTCCTCCTGCCCTGCTGTCCGTCATCTCCCAGATAACACTGCCTGCCTCGGTGTCATGTCCGCCTGGCACCTTGTAAAGAAGAAGAAAAAAAATAATAATAAATTAGGGGGAAATGATAGTGAGGAAGGTCAGAACACAGTGAAGAGGCCCCCATGTTGTGCCAACATTAACGCACTGTAGTAACTTTCATCTGGACTTTGTTGGGAGAACGTTTCTATAATCTTATGGTTTTACATAAGAATAGATAACAAAGTCATTGACCCACGGCCATAATTGTTCCTTTAACACCTGCCTTTTTACAAAGTTTGACATTTTATGAAAAATAATGTAAGAAATGTGTGAACAATTATTTAAATTGATATATTCAATATTAAAGAAATTAAGAATGACATACTGCTTTGCCTCATGTCGCGAGTGATTATGTTACACGGACCAAAAGTATTTGGACACCCATTCACACAAAGTAGTACTTTGTAAGTTAAAGTAGTAATACCACAGTGTAGAAATATCCTGTTCCAAATAAAAGTCTTGCATTCAAAACTTTACTTAAGTAAAAGTACAAAATTATTAAGCTCAAAATATACTTTAAGTAACAAAAGTATTCATTATACAGAATGGCTCATTTTAGAACTAATATATATATATATATATATATATATATATATATATATATATATATATATATATATATATATATATAAAATGAATGGATTACAATTGTTGATTTATGTATGAATGTATTAATGTGGTCATTATAATTACTTTACATGCTGCTGGGTAGCTTGTGAATTTAGCTCCAAGCATATATGAGCCAGAGAGTCAAAGTTCAGGAGTTCTAAGGCACAATGTTATGAAGTAGTAGTACAGTATGTCCCCGGTGTATGCATAGTGCATGCAACAGCACGTACTTGGTAAGAGCAGCTGCAGTACATACTAAAAGTAAAAAGGGCTAGTGCGATTTGGAACTCAGCCTTACTTTCCACGACTGGTGAAGACCTCCCTGTTTCAACATGACAACGCCATCATGCACAAAGCCAGCTCCATAAGTCTTCCTCAGTTTGGTGTTGAAGAACTTGACAGTCCTGCACAGAGAGCTGACCTCGACCCTGATCCAACACCTTTGAGATGAACTGGAATGCAACAATAAGAGTGAAGGCTGTTAAAGCAGCAAGTTAATGTCCGTAGTTCTGGAATGAGATGTCCTAATGGGTGTAGGGTTCAGGTGTTCAGATTTGTGGCCGTGTAGTGTGCATTAACAAGTCCCAACTGGTCTTTTCTCCAGCCATTCTGGGGGATTCGCATCGTTAACATGCATGCTGCACACAACCCTGGTTCTTTAGATTTAAGGGCCAGTTCACCAAAATCTCAGACATTTCTCTTCTTTTACATTCTGAGGTTTTGATTTGTGGCTTTCTGCTGTTGAACAAAACAACGCGGTGAAGGGAATTTTGTTTAGAAAATGTCATTTAAAAAAACTCAGCAGAAATTTGTCTCAGCTGTAACAAAGTCCTGGTTACTCTGGATACATCTACAGACATCAAAGCCAACCGTTTTCACTGAAACTACGCTCTACTTTGGATGAAGTCACATTTTTTTTAATGCTTTGAGTCACCTCCATTATATTGGGTTAGCAGCACAGGTTTAGGGACAATCTCAAAATCTCAGCACATTAAAGTCAAACTTCACAGCTCAACCCCACTACGGACAGAAAATACATGCTTTCTGGTGAACTGGCCCTTGTCTATGTTATTGTTTTTACTGCATGGCATATCAAAAATTGCATCATAGAGAAGTCTGGTTAGAAAAGGAAATGATTTATTTAACATGACCGTATCAGCAGATCAGCCCACACACATAGCATCAGCCTCACAATCACTCACTTTCAGTATATACAGATAGGCACATTCACATTCGGCATTAAAGCCAGCCACAGCGTCTAGGTAGGTCCAAACCTGTGGGAGGTTAGGTCACTGCTTCGGGGTCCAACAGGAAAAATTAGCCAGGTTAACCGGTGTCCTCTGATCCAGGGTCAGTTTTGTTAACTTCCAAAGTCAAAGTTTAAAAAGATTGGGGGCTGGTGACACTGATCTGGTGCCAGAAATCCAGACCACTGTTCTCCCTCTAAATCCACAAAACCTTTGTTCCTGAACTATTACGCTGCTAGACTGTTAAATGCACAGACAAGTGTACAAAATAACAGAACACCTGCTCAAGAAATCTAAATTTAATCAGTGAGAAATGTTAAGACATTGTGTTCATGGTGGGTCAAACTCAACATCTGGAGGGTGTTCCTTATAGTTTTAGCACTGGTTTTAAAACGGTACATTTTGTTTGGGTGTGAATTTTAGCTAGCTTTAGAGAGTATTCTCCCTATTCAAAGGAAAGAAAGAAGTAGAAAAAAGAAAATTCTCAAATAATGTTCACTTGATTTTAAACGTATGACACTTTCTCCAATTTATTGAAACATTTAGAAAGCAAAGTCAAATAAAACTCCAAAAAAAAAAAAGTAAAAAAGGGGACTTTAACCACAAAATTAAATAAATAAACAATAGTGTATAAACATAGTTCATAAAAAAAAAAAAAAGTTTAATGTCCAACCAGTTCGTTATTAGAATATAAGCTTTCGCTTTGCAGTGCTAGCACTCTCAAACAGCCTGGAAGAAAAAGAGATGCTTAGTTTTTAAACTAAACAGTTAAGTTTAAAAGGAGACTAAGAATAACAGAAATGCCAGGAAAGTCCAAACACAGGGACAAAAGCAGAAAGGAAATGTTCAAAAATAGTCCGTTGAGCTCTGAATGATCCGTGTCCTTCATGTTTAGCAGGTTCCTGCACAAATACCCTTTATAAATGGACAAGAGGCTGCAGCAGGTTTTCAATGAATGACAGTTAAGGAAATGGCACCCAAAAGAATCCCATCCCAACATAGAGGATAGTCAAACTAATAAAAAGAAATAGTCTATTTAAAAAGGCCTCCCGGGAGGCGGGTTTTTTTTTTCAAGCTGACGGTTTCAGTAGGTGTTTTTCCTTTCCCCCAAACTACACAGTGACCCTCTCTGTGTTGACTCCATCTCAACCACCTTGTTTCAGAGATATTTACACTTCAAAAGCAACCCAATCTGGGCTTAGTACGCACATAATGCTACATCGCATGAATGAAGGTTCCCCTAATGTCCTATAAAGAAACGCAGCATGTTGGTAGGTTGCCATTAACCCGCATCTCACACACAGCGAGTCAGGTCTGTCAGGCGAGGGAACACAAGGTTTAGAGTCAATCCTTCTTTTTACTGTCCTGGGATCAGTTCTGGCTCCTGAAGTCCTCTGTGGTGCAAACGGGTTTGCCTGAGAGCAGTACTGACAAGAGGAAGAGCAGTGAGCGGGATGACGGGCAGGAATGAAAGCAGCGCAGTTATAATGGAGATGTGTGAAACCAGTAGGTTGCCCTGACAGAGGAAGAGGATGCTGGTCCTTATGCTGTGTTCAAGACATGTTGGAAAAACAAAAATTCCATCTTCAGACTCTACATGACAAAAAAAAAAAATTAACTGGAGGTTTTCCTTATGCAGTTATTAGACTTTGACACTGTCAGCGGTACATAGCATCACTTTTAAAATACTGACAAATCAAAAATACACTCAAGTCTAATTGAGTTTAAGTTCACGACCTTAAAAAGGCCCTAGACACACCCACACAGGTGATTTCAATTAATTTACCCAATTTGATCCCTTAACTACAGTTTTTAAGCACCTTTCTCCATTCTTATTGGTACATCGGTTTTTGGTGACCTCAAAACATTACCTGCATAATAAAGGTACAGTCACATAACATTCCCTTTCGACAAAATTGCACCGAAGAGCGTGATGTAACTTTTCTGATGCAGGTAATAAGTAAATATCGACCAGCGCATTCACAAACCGTGTGCAAGAGCGACACTGCAGTTTATAGTCTGTGATATGTACTAAATATGGTGATGAAACCGACTAAAATAACTTTTGTTACGTTTGTTGGCCAAAAAATGTCCGGTCAAAGGGTGGACTGGGGATCACACCAAAACAGGAAACACTCACCCATGCCATTTTCTGTCCTGCCTGCTTTTTGCCTCAACTTGGAACAAATTTCACCAGCCAACATCTGGCTCAACACCGCAAAACGTTACCTGAGCAGAAGTCTAACAAACTAACAGCTGTGTGGGTGTGTGCACGACCTTTACATCTTAATTTTCTGTACCAAATATTTGCTTACTTAGACATTTTCAAACCCCATAAGTGGACAAGGTACATTGTTACATCGCTGATGGGTGAGGTCAAAGATGTGGGCCTGAATCTTTCCAGTATAGATGTATATAGGTAATATATTTCTGCTGTAGAATAGTCAGTGTTTATCATCCTTTAAAATAGAAAAATATAAAGTAGCAATTATAGTTGTATGATGAGCTGCTAAATTGGAAACAGTGGTGAATATTGGCCCAAAAACCTACCTGGCTACCTGTGTTTCTATTTTTGTACAAATCTAACTACCAAATCGCATCAAAGATAGAATTATGACCTACCAACTGCCAACTTTGTAGACACATCAGCCCTGCACTGCCCTCTTCCTACTCTGCTCCACCTCTAAGGTAGAGGTTCTGGTTTCACCCAGACCTTTTGTCTGCCTTGTCCCTCGCTTATCGATTCTCTTTGTATAAAATGAAGTCACTCTCTTGAGCCCCCAAGCACACTGCCATCTTTTCCATCCACAGAGCGATGGTGAGAAGGACTTGAAGCTTAGAGTAGAGGAAAATAACTCCATGACTTCCTGTCCCTTCGCCTCCTGATGACCCTTGTTAAAAGTTTAAATATTGTAAAGCTGCATGTCTGAGCACTATAAGCAAGCTAGATCCTTAGCAGCACATCCAATTCAATAGATTATAACTGTCGATACACTTCGTCTTCTACCTGATAAACAAATGGCAGCTCCACCTCCTTTACCCCTCATCCTAATAATCCACATCAGGACTGATTTGTCGCTGTCCCTGTCCTCTTCTGGTTTATGACCAGTTTGTGAATCTAGCAACAGAAGTAAAAGTTTGGGCTGCTCTTCACGACCAAATTCATCATCCTCTACTTTCTTAGGTTCTCTGTTGTGGACTCCCCTCACCTGGAGGAAACAGCAAGTCAGCGAGGAGGGTAAGACGGGGGGGAGGCGCGTACACACACACACACACACACACACACACACACATACACTACTAGCTATCCTCCACTTCCTCCTCTACTGACTGTTTAGGCTCTGCTAACAGAAGTCAAAGGGGCCGCTACTCTCCCCCAACTGCTGCGCCGCTGTCCTCTTCGTGTGGTTTGTCTGTGTAAATGTCCCTGACCAGGAGGACTCTGGTGAGGAGGCTCTCCAGGATCTGTCGCTCCAGCGGTGTGGAGCTGAACCACTGCGGGTCGTCGGGACTGCAGGTCGGACCCGGCTGAACGTAGAAGACGTCTAGACGCTCCTGCAACAACGCTGGGCTGGAAGGGGGGGTGGGGGGGGGGAGGTAAAACAGGAAGAAGTGGAGGGAAAGAAATGAGATGAGAAGGAAAAAAAAAAGGGAGAAAGTAAGCTGATGAGAAGAATATTCAATAAGGAGATAAGAAGTGTGAATCTATTGTTCTGAACATTTGACAACAGAGTATTTTATGGTAAGTCCTCATCTTTCAATAGTCAACACTGTAGTTCAGGATGTGAACAGCAATGAGTTATAATCACAGGACTCAAAAACAATATAGAAATCCAACCGGTTTAGGGATTAGGGATGCAAAATGGAGCAACTGAAGACAAACACATTCCCTAAATTAAACTTTATACAAATAAAAACTGATAAGTCATAACATGTCATGACATGATCTTGAGAATTATTCAGTGCAACAAAAAACGTTTTATTCCAGAAAATGTTACATTACTATTGTTAATGTCAGGTTTTAATTAGTGATAAAGAGTGTAAATGAGTAGATTTATTAATTCATCAACAGAAATAACATTTAACATGCAAAAATGTTTGCTTTCACCATATTGTCAAATCTTACGATTTTCTCAATTTTTTTGTCGCACAAAAACACGCAGTCAGTATTTTCATTACTCTTTGTTTCGCTGTAATTGTCAAAAATCATACACTAAATGTTAAGCAGTAATCAATAGATTAGTTGATAGCAAAACAATCAGTTACAGCCCGACTAAAACTTCAAATAACTCCTGGAAATAACTTGAGCATGAGATTAATGATGTTAACTATCGTATGTATCCGTGTATCTAAAAAGGGGGAATCTTTGTTTTTTCAACTGCTGCACAATTCGATCCCCTGCAAGACCATCAGTAAAGACATTAAACCCACCACTTAGATCTGTAGAGGTCGTAAAGGTGACACTCGTGCTTCTTAACCGGGCAGCGTGCAGCGGAGCCTCCCGAGTCATCGTCTGGTTCATAGTCCTGATCGCCTTCCTCCAACTTACGCTTCCTCGACTCGGTTTGCACTAAAGGACCAAAAGACAAAAATAAATCAAACATTTAACATTATGTGTCTGTCAAAAAACACAAATTAACAATTTATTTAAAAGACAATCCATCTGAAGTATAAAGAGATGTGTCAAGGTGTGATACGTCAAATCTAACCGCTTGGGTCACTGTAGATTGCACAGACAGGAAGCTGATATTGCTGAAATGCATCCAAATGGATAATAAAAAATTAAAGTCCCAAAATGTAGACGTCACCGGTCTCACCGTGGTGATCCTGAGAGATGGAAGGCACGCGGATGCAGGCGGTGGTCTCCTTAGTGACAGGATGGACGGTGTCGGGGCCGTAGACGTTGGCGAAGGAGAGGCGGAGGTGCTGCTCCACGGTCCGCAGGCCGAAGTATTTGGTGTTCAGGTAAACCAGAGAGCGCAGCAGAGCGGCCGGACTCTGCTCCCCGAGCTGTCGGCTGCTCCACAGGCTCTGCTCCTCCACTCGACCCCACAGCGAGCCTGGAGGAAATACACCATCCTTAGTCTGAAGCTCACTACTCAGTATCCAAGATGGAGATAAGTGGAGGGTATAGTAATATTTATGACCCTCAAACTGTACTTTTACTTGTTCAGGACATCTTTCTGCAGACTTGAATGACATGCATGTAGTTAACAATTAGATTTATTATTTCTAACACTCATTTTTTGGACCAAAAGTAACTAAATTCACACTAGCACTTTAGTCATGAATCATAAAAAAAAAAAAAAAAAAAAAAAAAAAAAATGAATACAAGCATATCCATATAAACTCATTTCTTTATTTTATTCTGTATCTTAAATATATCTTAAAAATATCTCACAAATGCATCTTCACAAGTAGAACAGGATAACACTCGAGGGTTTGTGTAACCTGTGTCCTCATATAACATTATAGTGCAATCACAGCAAATCAGGATGTGAACAGCAGAAGAGTTATAATCACTGGACACCGATCTTGAGAGAGAAACACTACAACACTACGCCACCAGGTGGTGCTAAGAGCAATACACTCAAACTAACTTCACATGCAGTTATGAAAGCTACTTTAAGAGCTCTGGGTTGGTTGAGGTCCAATGTGACCTGTGAATTTCATTTCTCTAATTTGTGTTTGCTATATTTGTGTGCATTGTGGTTGTTCAGATATTAACCGATTGTGTGGCGTTTTAAAATGTGGTCACTCGCTTAACTGAGAGAAGAAAAAGAAATGACAAAAATTCACTAGAAGTCATTTGGAGTTGGACAGATGGTGATTTCAGACTCACCATCAGGAAGCACGCTGGGCTGCCAGTCCTTCAGGACCTTGTTAAGCTCCTCTCCAAACTGCTGGTAGCAAGGGTCGCTAAATAGGTCATCCTTCCGGCCTTTGGCGTGAAGATGCTTTAAACACATAAAATGTCATCTTTTTTTTTTTTTTAAATAAAAAGGTCCAACGAATAGCTGCAATGTGCAGATCTCAAAACTTTAGTGTCCTCATATTTAAACAATCATCACTGTTTATCAGGATGTGAACAGCAGAGTTAAACGAGTTATAATCACTGGACACAAATCTGCACATTTAGACCCATCTGGAACAAAAAGTTGTTTTCTGTCTTTCTGCTAAAACTATCTGAACATCATAAGCTCTCTTCTCAGCGAAAACCCACAAATTACCTTTTTTTTTTTAAAAAAAAAAAAAGGGAGGGAAAAGTTAAAGCAGCAAATTAAAGCAGGCCCAGAAAAAGTAGACGACATTTCAAGTGTTTAAAGCCCAAATTTCTTCCTCAAATGTTACATAAAACAATCAAATATTTTAAACTTTGTTAGTTTTATAAACAGATAAAACAATCTTACATTTTTCTTTCAGAAAAAATCACCCTCCAGTGGACTTTGGACAGTCCTGTGCTCCACTCCACAGCCATGCTCCCGCTGCTAACATGTGAGAGGCTCAGGGCATGGATGTATGAGAGGGAAGACTGTGCGCCAGTCATATATGTCCTCCTGGAAACACTCACTCTAACTTTAGTTCCTACCTCTAAAATGACTACAGATGGAATTCTTATAGAACAAAAAGGAAAGTTAACAAGGTTAAATCTAAAATGTAATAGTTATTTTGTGTTATTTTAGTCGGTGAAATAATAATATATAGGTTAGGGTCAGTGGAGAGCAAGTCCATATTTATCTTCATTTGATACTGACAAAGAGGTGACAGGAAATGAGGGGAAAACAAAGGAGGGACCGTAGTCTATGACAGGGACATGCAACAAAGGGGTGATTAAATGGTCACATGGCCAGCAGGAAGCCCCATTCTTTTGTTTTTTAAGTATAAACTAAGCACACTAGAAAGCTCCTCCTCTTCCTCAGTGCGTTCTTTCCCAGGTCTTCAACACACATCTTTACCGTTTATATTTTGTTTTATTAGAGCTATATATATTTGCACTTTTTCCCACTTTGTGCTGCAACTGCTGCACAACAATTTCGCTCGGGATGAATAAAGTTTTATCTGATTTTAAATTATCTTATGACTGTGAAAGTAATAACCTTTCATTTCTTCAGATAATAGCTACTGGGTTTTTGCCTCTTTTTGTAGTAGACAGAAAGTGACAGAAAATATGCGAAGTTGACATGCAACAAAAGGTCCCCAGCTGGATGAACTGCTGTTGTGTAGCCACTGTTACTTGCCATGCATCTCAGACCAAGGTAAATTGACATGTGAAAATAATTTGCATTAACACAAGTGTTTTCAATAGTCAAGAAACAACTTGAAAATAAACCTTTTAAATTGTATGAACTGACATGGGGTGCAATCTTAATGATCAGTGTTCATTTTCAATGTTCTACTTCTGTTCTTATGGCTTGCTGGAGAGGTGCTGGTGTTTCTGGGGTTTGATTCTCTGGCTTGGTACCAACCTGCTGAATTCCTAGACAGAGGTAGAGGATGCTGTCTGGAGAGTAGCGCTCCCCGCTGGGCCTGCAGACCTCCCTGACAAACCGGGACAGAGCAACGTTCAACTCCTCTGAACTCAGCGACAACAGGTTACTTTTAGACCGAGCTGTAGGAGATGAGGAACAGACAGACTGCTTTCAGCAAACACATCCTACATGTTCTCAAATATGATAATCAACCTATAAGATTTTCTACCAAGCAACTACTACTGAGCCACGGCTGTAAGTTCATGATCCGGTTCAGCTTACCTGGTTTGAAGCTGTCCTTTACTTTGGTGTCATCTGATTGGTCAGAAGGAGATAGCGCCCAGCGTTTCCAGGCATTGACGCCATATCGAGCTTTGAGAGGCAGCGCACGTCCCGGTGAGTGTCTGTCTGTTGGATGGGAGGAAGAGGACGAGGCCAGATCTGAGCTCTCCTCCACTGCCAGCCTCTTGTTCCCCTGCAACACAAACAAACAATTACTATACAGTAAAGTGTAGGTTGGCCAGTGCAGTGTTTCTAATTGTTACATGTGTGTATGTGTTTGTGTGTGTGTGCGTACTTGTCTCCTGGGCTGTGGTCGAGGTGCAGACGCCTCCAACTCTTCCGGCTCCTCCTTCTCCTCAGCCAGGACTGGAGGTAGAGAGAAGCCCATGTCCTCGTCCATTCCCTCCAGAACTGGAACAGGGTCTGAGGCTGAGACAGGAAACAACATCTGTTGAATTATTATTTTTATTACAAACCCCAATTCCAGTGAAGTTAAGACGTTGTGTAAAATGTAAATAAAAACAGAATACAATGATTTCTAAATCCTTTTCAACCTGTACTCAATTGAATACACTACAAAGACAAGATATTTAATGTTCAAACTGATAAACTTCATGGTTTTCTTGCAAATATTCACTCATTTTGAATTGCTGGGACAGGGGCAACAGTGGGATGGGGAAAAAAAAAAAGCAGCTCTACTTTAGATTTAGATACATTGTGGTGATGACTCAGCATTCAGTGACATGACTTATTGTTAAGACAGTCAAAAAAATTCAAAGTCAAAGAATGCTCTTTATGACAGTATTAATCCAGTTTATTGACCAAAATATATTTCAAGTCTTCAATAACTTTATTTTCCTTCATCGTTCGTTTATAATAATTCCTTTATCGTATTTATTTAACCCTTTAGCATGATTGTAATCTTTCTTCAACCTACAGTAGAGCAGGAGTGGAACAAAAATTCAAAACAGAGATTTGGCGATATACAATACAATAAACAATAGGACTGAAATCTGAATATATTGAGAGGTTTAAAAATATGACTTTGTGGAGGGAAATACCTTCATGTTTTGGCTCTACATGGCTCAGCAAGGCCCAGCGCAGTTAAAGCGTGTTATACCAGGCCAGCGAAAACAAATAAATTAGAATAAAAAAATGTCTTATTCCTGGCCTGGCTCATAACTTCTCTGGAGAGTCAGCCAAACTTCATTCATTAAAAAGCCCCATGAAGTCAGATGATGTTACGTAAAAGCTGCTTTACTAAACATAATGAATGAGAAATAAATACACAAAGAGTGAGAGAAAGAGTGACAACGTCAGAGTGAGCGTTAATTTGAATTTAGGAGCATTTTCTTAAAGGACAATTCCAGCGTAAGATGAACCTAGGGGTTAATAACATATGTGTACCTAGTCGAACGTTCTCTGGGACATGTTTTCATGCTAATCGAATGCGTATCTAGCTTCTAACAAGCTACCGCAAAACTGGTGGTTAGCCGCTAACGCTAGCTTTCGGGGCATGGGGTTAATCACTATTTTCTATACCACTAACAAGGCTCAAAATAGCACCACACTTCCACGGCAGCATAATGAAGGTCACGAACGCCGTGCAACCAGTAACATAGCTCAAACACAGCGTTTGTGATTCGACTGCTCATGACTGTTTTCCAAGATGGCGGCCGAATGTATACATTAACGCTACTGTCTTTATAATCTAACTTTTTAATTAACTGTCTGTACACTTACAAAGTTCTCAATGCTTCGGTTTACATGTAGGGACCTTCATTATGTTACCGTTGAAGTGTGGTGCTATTTTGAGCCTTGTTAGTGGTAGAAAATAGTGATTTACCTTTTGCCCCAAAAGCTAGCATTAGCAGCTAATCACCGGTTTTTGCAGTAGCTTGTTTCAAGCTAGAAACGCATTTGATTAGCATGAAAACATGTCCCAGAGAACGTTTGACTAGGTACACGCCGGAATTGTCCTTTAATTTTGTTGGCATTCAAAACTTTGTCTTAAAAATACAAGTTTCAGTTCTTTTTCAACTAGTCTATATCGATGACGTTTCACTTCCGGGATTCTTCAGGTGCCGCCGGAAATTCCACTGGATGTCCCTCATTTCGGCCGGATGTCCGTCACCTTTTGCTTTCTTTGTGTTGTCATTCTAAACTCCGGTTGATTTCTGAGGACTATGGTTAACTGCTCCTCAGATCTCTGCAGGGTAAATCCAGACAGCTAGCTAGACTATCTGTCCAATCTGAGTTTTCTGTTGCATGACAAAAACAACCTTTGAATGTGTGCACGTTCCACCAAAACAAGTTCCTTTCCGAGGCCATTTTGCAGAGGCGCCATTGCTCCATGTGGCGCTTAGCGCCGCCCAAGACAAATGTGATTGGTTTAAAGAAATGCCAATAAACCACCAAATTCTCCCATCCCAGACTGCTGTGTAGACTCGCCAGACCCTCCTCAGCAGCGCTGTTAAGGAAGGTCTGAAAATGCAAGACTATCTTTCAACAGACAAAAATGTTGCTCATTCAAGCTTTGAAATGCGGAGCCTGTCAATACTGTAGAACTATTATTAATTGGTACTGGTATTTCATGGCTTTAACATGTTTTTTTCTGAATTACATTACCTCACTAGCCTAGCATCAACAGGCGCAGAACTACATGTACAGTAGGCGTTTACCTTGAGGGAAGTCTGCCTCCAGGTCTAGGTCGGGTGCGTACTTGTCCTCCTCTCCCTCCTCTTTCTCTGCTATTTCCTCCTGCTCCTTTTTCTCTTCAATCTCTTCATCCTTCTTCTCTTCCATTTCCTCCTGCTCCTTTTTCTCTTCTATATCTTCCTCCTTCTCCTTTTCAACCCTGTCCTGCTTCTTCTGCTCCTCCTCCTCAGAGCTGCTGCTGGAGATCTTCCTTTTACGCTCCCTCTTCACCTTCACCGGCTTCACATCTGAAACACATAGTCAAGTAGCTTCTCATTGTCATCACTTGCTGCAGCTTTCTTTAAATCGAACTGAACATCTTGTTAAATTGAGAATGTTTTAACCAGAACATTGTTTTTGGAAGGAGACGTTTGGGTTTACAAATTAAGGTTTCTTAATGGTTCATTCACCTCCATCTCAAAAGCTCAGCCAAAAAGACCCACAGCTACCTGGATGTCTACACAAGTAAGTAAGCTGGTTTTTAAAATTAAAGTAGTGCAGATACCAATAGAGTACTTTATTTAATACTTTCTTTCATTCATGTCACTTGATACCCATCATGTGAACATAAGCATCCAGTTGTGTAAAATGCCACCACCACCCATCCAAATGATTATTTTTGTTGTTACACAAATACATCTTTAAAAAACAAGTCTTCAAATGCACTCGACCTTACTACACTACAGACCGTATGGGTTGTATAGCTGCTGTGATAGGGGGCCAATCACACATAGCATTAAATCAAATAACACTTGTGGTGATTGGCTGCGCTGAGCAAAACCATACAAATATTCCTTTGTTTCTAGATCTGGGTACAAAAAGGATCAAATGCAGGTATTTGCAGGTGTGTTTGACTGGAGAGGTTTCGATACTACTTGGTACTTGGTTATTTCTACCATAAAAAAGGTATCGAGTACCGGTACACAGCCCTATAAGTACGTAAGGGAAAAATATGACTTAATGTGCCAGATTTGGCAAAAATGAGAACCAATCAATTGGACCATATAATATTTTATAGGGGTGTGACAAGACACTCAGCTCTAGAGACAAGAGACGAGATTGGGTTCACGAGAATGAGACGAGAAAATACAACTGGAAAAATTGTCTTTTATTCAAATCGAAAGTCACAAAATGAAAATGAGCCCTGTGAAAGGTTTTGCCACAAACTCAAATGGCTTCTCTCCTGTATAACTTACCTCTTCAGACCTAATAATTGAGGCATCCCTCTCTCCTCCCAAACCCGCCCCTACAACCTACTAATCAAAAGATTATTCATTTCTTACACTGAACTGTAACTTGTATTTGTATCTTATTCTTTTTTAACCCATTTTATTTTCATGACTGTTTTTAATTGCTCTTTAATGTAAAACACTTTAAATTTCCTTGTTGCTGAAAGGTGCTATAGAAATAAAGTTGCCTTGGCTTGCCCTACAACCTCAGCCTGTCAGTCTTTCACCAGGGCATATGAACACTTTTCAATTGTGCCTGTCAGTCATTCACCAGGGCAATAGAGAACACCCGTCTGTCTCGGAAGGGTTACATTAACTGCACAGCGATCTCGCTATTATATTGCAGCTAACGCTGTCTGCGTGAAGTTTTAAAAACTGCAACCACACTTATGTTCGCTTTACCGGCATTGCCGTCACTCACTGTGACTTTAACAAACTGGAGAGGCAGGGTGTAACTTTCGCTCTATCTGCGTGTGTGTGTGTGTGTGTGTGTGTGTGTGTCGGAGCTGAGCCCCACTTTCTCTGAAACATGCAGAGAGGAAGCTCGCTCTTACGCGCTCTCAGGTAACAAAATTTGGCACCGATTGATTTAAAATGAATTAGTTCTCAGTAACAACGTAATTCTGCGCTTGTGTACTGATGTAGCAAGACTACTTTTAACCTCGATGAGAAATATCAAAAAGTTTTGATCTCGTCACACCGCTAATATTTTATGTAGCCGATGTTTTGGGCTTTTGCAGTTTCTCTGTCTCAGAGGTGTTGATTTAAACTAAAAAATAACCAGCTCTGATGTTTTGCTTGTTTTGAAAAATTGCTTTTTTTTTTAGATTAATACAATTTTAAAACTGTGCCAGTTCTCCTGGCTGTAACTGCTGTAAATCATGTAATAACTGTTGGAATTAGTTGTTATTTTTATCTATCTGTATCAAGATAATCCCTCATGAGCGCACCTGGCTTCTGGTCCTCTGTGATCATCTCTGCCATGGAGAGCAGGTGGGCCTCCAGATGGTCGGAGGGCACCTTGTTTTTTAGTT